>NC_043968.1:76035288-76335288 GCF_902148855.1 Sphaeramia orbicularis
GATTTCTGAAATGTTTTAAAAGCACAAATAACCCTCTGTTTTCACTCCAAAACTCAGCCTTTGAACTGGAAAGATATAAGATGACACTTCTTATGATAGTCATCGATACAGAACCGAACAGAATAGAATACTCAGATCTGAAAATTGTTATCTTAAGAACACTTGTGTTCAGCCCTGTCTCTTAAATACGCACCATTGTTTGAAACTGCTCATTAGACACTTTTCCATTGGACATCTGCGCAAAACTTTACCGATATTTACTGAATATCTACAAAACAGAAGTGCGTAATGTCGGTTTTTCCATTAAATCACAAATGTGAGGATTTGTTTGTTTATTATCGTGAGATGACACAAGATTTCATTCCATAAACATGGACGAATGTGAATATAGTGTTGATTTACAGATATATTCATTATTATTGTATATTACCCTTCTATCTCGTACTAAATTTAAAAATGATTCAGTTTCCTGGTGTGTCCACACATACTGCACCATGTTTCTTTTCAAACTCTTGTTCTTTGCTTGTTGTAACGTCCGTCAACATCCATTTTTTTTTTATTCACGTGACTCTAGTTATGGAAAAAGGTCTTTCCATTGCAGTTTTGCATGATATACTATTTACGCTATGCCCGAAGAAGCACCTCTTGCCAGCGAGAAAACTTTTAATCGAAAAATGAGAGTTTTGTTGAAATAGTCATTTTTTCATTAGGTAAATTTTTATGCGCAAGTTATATTTGTGTAGTTTGAGGGTCAAAGGAAAAGCAACTATTGACTGTGTTCAGATTACAAGGTTAAGGCTGGTTTTTAACACACAACAGAATGTTCATTCAAATCTGTAAAACATTTCCAAAATTCACTATCAAGTATCAGGGAAAGCAGGAACACAGTAACCAGACTGTTGCTAGGGACACAAACCATGACTGTTCAAAGCAGCATTCAAAGTATATTGAAGTATAATATTCCGTGTGTTCACTGAACAGACAGACATTTTAGACACACAGAAAGATGGGAAAAATAAATATCAGGCCAGAATATGAGCGAGCTTGAGTCATCTGCATCCAAAGCATCATTTGTGGAAATCACTGCCTACTCTGCCAGAGTCCACAGCTGGAGGATAAAGACTGGTGAAGTGACGAAAACGGAGCAAATGCCAGCATAAACAAATAGGAAAAAGAGGATTAGGAGGTGTGAAAACACACTTAGAGCTAGACTCAAGTGGTACAACTTGACATGCACTATAATACATACAACAGGTGGGACATTTTGGAAAAGAAGAAGAAGGAAGTGTGTTATTCAAATGGACTTTAACTTCTATTTCATTGTAGACAGAATGAACACAGCACAGCTCATGTTTTGTATGGTCGGCTACATTTCATGTGTAAATATACATCGATTCCTCACATTCCGTAGTAATGATGTGAAACAGTGAAACACCAATGTGATGTGGATATTCCAATCATGATTTGGTCTCATCCTTTAGGAGCAAAGATGGGTCATTGATTGCACAAGAAGTCACTGTAATGTGATTCAGGATCTGTCTGTAATGATCTGAGGTTGTGTCAGGTCATAGGTCATCTGGAATACTTCAGTGGTTCTGAAAAACACACTGAGAATTTGGACCAACACATACTGTACTGAACATGACAAAAGTTCTAGGCTTTTACATGAATATACGTAAAACTACATTTGTGGACACAAAACTGGATGAAAAACAATGGCTGAGGACGAGGACAGTGATGGTCTAGACTGGTCTGATGCAGTCCTCACTGGTTCCCAGGAGCAAATGTGGTAAACATCTTCATATACAAGGAATGGAATGGAAGTATTTTAGGAAAATAAAATAAAATAAGGCAGTGTCTACTGCCACAGTACTGTGGCACGAAATATAGGTGTGCCTATTTCCACAGAGTCAATCAAATGTTAGCATTTGTTCTGTAATGACATGTTGTTGTCCTAGATCCAATCATGGATACTGTTCCATGAACTCATTGTCCTCTTGTGTCCACAGTACTCTGCTCATATATGGAGTATATGCCACAACCAAATTCTATCAATTCACTACAGTTTAATATCCTTTTGGCCTTTGGTCACATGACACCAGTGTTGTTGGTGCCTGAAATGGTATTTTTGTAGAACGGGTCCCAGAGTGTAAACATGTCCCAGCTCTGCCCTGGTGTTGGCGTATGGATAGGACCAACACCACTGTATGGAAACAATGAGGCCATAGTACCATGTGACCAGAAGAAGAAAACCCCGGACGGAACCTCCTGCACATGCTCAGTGCATTCTTCTGTGGTTTGAGTGTATCCTGCCATAGGCTCTGTCTGTGTTTGTGTACAGTGCCACATATAGGTGTGGCATACATATTACACCGTTTAACCCAGTTGGACCGTTTCCACCTGGATGCAGATATTTATGGAAACGATATGTGTATGGACGCCAAACTTTTAGAATCTGCAAAAGAAAAATACCAGGAGCATTGTGGTCTGGACGTAGCCTGGGTAACTGGTCCTCTGTCCTTTTCTTGTACCCGGATAGGCCCATGGCATGTGTTTATGTCCACAGTACTGTGCCAGCAGGGGGACAGGTTACCGGTCTACACAGGACAGAACTAGGACACTGATTGGATCTGTGGTGACAGACACATGACAAAGGTAGTCCCACAGGACTGTGGACAGAGGCACTTTGGTAAAATAATGCATAACATCCCTGGTTTGATTCTTGGTGTGGGTGACTTTTGTCTTTCACTGTTGTCTGTCTTTCACTGCCCTTGTTTTCTGTCTCTACTGTGAACTACCAAAGCTTACAAAAAAGAACCTCCAATCACATACTTTAAAAGCTTGCTCCTGTGCCAAAAAAAGATCTGAACAATTATGAAACATCTTTGCGTGTTGTGGTCTTGGAGTGGATGTGGTGAGGTTAATTGCACACGTTTCCTGCCTGCCAATCATGGCTAAGCTGTGAATATCAGCCTTGACTCACAGATGAGCGACAGTTTGCCTGCTTGCCAATAACTAGAATGAGGCTTAGAGATGAACAATATGCCACCACTGAAGTTTGCCTGCACTGCAGAGTACACACAGAGGAAAAAGGAAAGGAGGAGGCCGCTGTGCGCCTGAGCCAACAGCGTACGTGTGTTTCTTGGAAAGTCGAGTTTAAACAGGCCACCCTCAGACGCTGTGCACTGATGCGGACCCCAGGCCAGTATCAAAGCTTAAAAAATGACAAGTTCAAACTTTAATACAACAAACCTTGCACAATCGTACAATTTGATGAGATTGTCCTATGTCATACTTTCTCACATTGTAAAATAGAATTGTTGTGTTATTCTGTCTTACAGCAACAGCTGATTACTTGATTTGTAATAACAAAAATACAAGTTAAAGTGTCTCAAATCTCAACTTGAACATCCTTGTCTAACTAACTTAGTAAATTCTGTCCACTTCAGTGACTGTTCAGGAGAGTGGGCGGAGTTAAGCCTTGTGTCATCATGTTTTGGTGATGTAACGTCCAAATGCATCATGGACAGTTATCAGGTGCCTTTTCCAGTCGTGAACTTATCATCGATCTTTTACGCCTTGTTTAGAAAGCTGGGAAAACATTTTACGATGCACATTACACATTTATTTTTTAAGAAAGTGCCTCAACTGTATGCACCTCCATTGTTTGAAATTATGGGAGCAAAAAAAGAACTTGGAACTTTGTATTTTTTTGAACTGAAAATACTGCAGCTGAACTGTTATAATAATAATATAATAATAATAATAATAATATCATTATTATTACATTGTCAATTATGTCTTGGTTTAGCTTTTAAATAATTACGTGAGATAGAGATTTATGAAGAAATGAATTAAAAAAAAAAAATCACACTGCTGGAAATAAAGGTAAAACATGTGGAGTAGTGGTCAGTACATTTGCTTCAAAAGAGAAGATCAAACAACTGCCTTAAGAGTTCAACTAACTAACAAATCTGTGTCCAAAAAACAAAGACAGAGGTTCACACAAAAAGGGATATTTCATTGAGACAACGTGATGTATGTTAAAAGAGCGAGCTGCTTGTTCATTTGATATAAAATTTTAAGGCAGCCCTTTCACTCACATTTTGAAGTTGAAACAACACGTTACATTTTACAGTGTACTGGGTAGACTATGCTGCATATTTGAAGAATTGTAAAGAGTGACTGGAGAAGGTCCTAAGGAGGAGGACTGCAACAGAAGCACAACACCCCCAGGAGGAACAGGCCAGAGCACTGTGCAGGGATTTCCTTTTTTAGGCCCAAGGGATTACTGTGGTTTTGGCTAAAGAGTGTGTGTGTGTGTGTGTGTGTGGGGGGGGGGGGGGGTACATCAACATGCACACGTGTGCACAAACACACAAGAGAAGAATATCAACCATGGGGCACAACAGCACTCAGTGTGAACAGGAGGAGAACATGAAGCAGCTCAGAGGGACAGTTTCAGACCACACAAACTTCAGATGAATTTAACCCTAGAAACAGACACAATAATACAAAAAATTTAGTATAATAAGAACAAAAGGGAGCTTTACTACTTCTGCACAATACTATATTTCAGTGATGGTATCATTTTATCATCTTTTAACACTACACTCTAATATTAAAAAGTGCTGCTTGGGTAAAACTTCCATCAATCTGACATAATGTTAACGTTAGATAATGTAACTAAGTTTTTCTGTCAGGCACAGTGGTGTCAATAAGAACAGGTAAAGAGTACACCATGTCATTTGTGTCAACAACAGTCACTCGTCCTGTCAGGAAAACATAGGTTTTAGTCAACAAACGCTGGACTCAGAGGCCAAGCTAGTCCTCGTCTTATCTATCCATTCATCCATCCATCCATCCATGCAACTTATGGCTGAATATAACTTAAACAGCTGAGTTCTACTAAATCCAAATTTTATACCAGACTGTAAACATGGATGTTTTATGGATGTTGCTTGTTTGTTAAAAGTCCTTTTGGGTTTTGCCAAACTCTCATTGCTGGATCAAGATGTAAATAATCTTACAACTGCAGTGCGTCCCAACTTTTTTAATATGTCCAGAACATCCACACACAGATAGATGTATCAAACCCTGCAGCTGTCCAGCTGTACTTCATCCAAGGCCGATGGGTGGAAGCTGTCTTTCAGTTTCATTCTAAATGTGTGGTAGTGGCCAGGTCATCATTTTCATTTGACCTTAAATTCCCTCTCATAGTTTCTGGATAGTTTATGTAATGAGTCTCAAGTTTGTTCTACCCTTCACTCTTATGAAAGACATTAGATTTAGATCAAACTGCTTCAGTTCTTCCCTTTCGTAGTTTACAAAACCATGCACCCTTCTCAGTTCTCAGACTCATAAGCACATTCTGCTTTCTTTGGAATCATCTAAATATACAATATTTTCCCCAAAACACAGTGAGTTATTCCACCTGCACATATCAAAACAAAACAAAAACAAAACAAAACAAAAAAAAAACAGTTGCACTGCAAGTCTGTAAGTCTGAATTCTAACATGAGCAGCATCAGCAGTAAATCTGCACATAGACTTAACTTGACTCTCCTCCTACGCTGTCGGAGCGGCTGACCCCAAAGCCTGGTATTGAGAGTAAAAAATGCAGCTTTGCCTTGAGCCCAGAGAGGCAGGAAGACAGACTTTCAGGCACAGATGAGTAAACAACAGACCCAAACCACAGAAATATTCTTGTGGATGCAGAGAGTGTCTGCATGAGCCTTGGAACCGTACTGAATCATTCCAGACATGTATTATCAGCATGAAGGTTCTCAGTGTGTCTATGAAACCATCATTAGTGCTTTGTGTGTTTAGCTGAAGTCCCCGTTAAGAGGAAAAAAGGCAAAGGCAAAAAGGAAAAAAAAGACAAACCCTCAATTTGCTGATAAGCTGCCGAATTGAAAATCCTCAGACACAAAACAAGCGATCTGAATATAATTGCTTCACAGTGGCAAAGCGACTACTGCCTCTGTTAACCTTCGATTTATGCTAAATTGGGGCCAAAATGTGAAACTACATCTTATTTAGAACGTTAAAAATGAACTTTGATCACAAAAATTAAAGAGGAATCCTAATACTCTGCATAGTGACTCAACTACAGGCAGCTTTTCATCGAAGTCCAATAATTAATGACAGAAGAGTCTTCATTATTTTAAAGAGGGTGGCTGGGCTTCTTTATAAAACATGAACATGTACTATTGATTTAGGATTCATGAGGCTGATATCTGCTATTGCAAAGACGTATCAGGTAAATATTTAATGTTGCTTTACATATAACATATATAAATAAATGCATTAGAGTCAACGATTAAAGCGGCATTCATTCATTTTTAGTCCAATGGCCCAAAGGTCCAGTGGACTATTGGTGTCAGTTGTCGTCTGTCCGTTGGTCGTCCGCAAACAATTTTTCATGAATCTTCTTCTCTGAAACCGTCAGAATGACTTGATATTTGCTGTGGAACATCTTTGGGGTAAGGTCTACCAAGTTTGTTTAAAGAATTAGGAAATATTGATTTTTGAATTTTTTTTGAATTTTGGAAATTTTACAAATCCCCATTGGTTTATAATGGGACACAATTCAAAGAGTTATAACTTGAAAACAGTTGAAGACAAGTGATAGAATTACAATTGGCAATAGATAGGAAGTCACATATAGGCTTTCATTTGGTGCCATGACCTTTGACCTTGAGTGGCCTTGAAAGGTCAAACGACTGTCAATTACTATCTTTGAATATGCTGTTGGACTACAGAAGCCTTGGTCCTGTTTTTGTTTTAATAATGATTTAAAATAACAGTGTTGATGTGATCAGTGTAGAAGTTGTAAAAGTGTCTGTTATTGTTCCGTAGAGTCAACAACCCCTTTTCCAACACAGGAACTTTAACTTTACTCTGGATTTTGAAAAACCTGGGTGCGTTTCCACTGAAATTACCAGAGCTAAAAACTTTCCCCTAACCCCAAATTTTCCCTGAAATAAGTTCCTAGTAGGTGGGTGGGACATTTCAGATTCCCAAGAATTCTTAAGAGGGGGGGGGGTCCGGCTGTGTGCTGAAGAACACTGATTGGTGGAACACACCATCAGCGTTTTTCATATACATTCAGCCAGTATGCTGCTAAAAACATGTTTATTCCATTTCTACCAACTTCACTTCGTACTTCGATCATTTGGAAAATGGATCAAAAGATGAGAAGCTACGAGAAGTGGACGTACGACCAGGTCCATTTGCTGAATACACATTTTTGAGCTTTTGGGCATATTCAGCTCACCCCTACAAGTGCATCTGTCTGTTCATCTAAAGACACTAAAGAACACATTCAGCAAATACCCTCAAAAGAACCTGGACTTCTTTCAAATACGCCCAATTCAGCAATTGAGCGTATTTGATGTATTGAGGAATTCAGCAGGACTTTGAGTCAGTGACTCGAAATGACCAAGCCTGATCTGAACAGATTTTATGTAAGGTGGAAACACAAACCACACACATTACCAGGAATCGTGTTACTCAGGTAAATTAATTCCTGGTAATAAAAGTTCCTGGGAGTATTGGTGGAAAAGGGGGCTACTGCAATATCGTCAACCCTCACCATTATGCTCCATAATCCATCATTCAGACACTAAGACAACACTACTTCTAAATTATATTTGTATGCAACTACACATTTTGTTTAACGCTGCCTTTATTTATTTGATCAAAAATATTAAATGACCACTTTTGTTTATTTAATTCAAGTTATATAATAGTTTCACCTCTTTTATATTCCTTGGTGTGGATAGCCACATATTCCACAAAGCATTTCATGCAATTGTAAAGGTGTATTAGACCTACTTTATTTGGTCCATTTCAAATGGACCAGAGTTCATTTCCCCGGAAAGTCCGGACTTTATTTATTTTTTTATAGGTGTGAATACAAACATGTGAACTCTGATTCGAACAAAACAAGTGGACCGAGACCAATTGGTCCACTTGTTTGGTCACATGCGTGCTTCTGTGTTCAAATTCTGGTCCACTAGCAAAAAGTGCAATGAGAATCCAGTCTGACCCAAACAAAAAAAAAATAAAGTCTGCATTCGATCCGAACCAAATAAGCGGACCAAAGGACTGTCCGGTGTGAATACACCCTTAGAGACAAATGTTGAAATGCTACTAAATGTAATCCATGCTGGTAGAAATGATGCCAGGCCTATGATTTAGTGTCGTTTTGTGGAAGTGTTTCACTTAAATGCAAACATTAGTTTAAAAATTAATGTGCAGAGTTCGCAGTGTCATATTATTTTAGATGAGCTGTTGGCATCTTGTCAAGTATTTATATTCATATACTTACAGTATGAAAAAGAAAACTCTTTTACTATCACAAAAGGGGTTCTTTCTGTTTGCTTGAAATTTAAAATTGGGAATTCTTTAATTGTGAACTCAAGGACATATTTTATATCAACCATTTACTGGCTGGTCTTAATTCACTTATCCATCCAAATCAAAATGTACCAACATTTGGTGCTGGGCATGTGTTAATATTGACTATTGCTGCTGATTGGTGCATCTGAAATGAATTGTGGGATACATGGCTATCTGAAGTCTCCAATGCGGAGTACAGGAGCAAAGAGGCAAAACTCATTAATTCAACTTTCAATAAATCTGGTAACAGAAGTCATAACTGGCAGCATTAGCCTACATTCATGCCTAAATATAACATGAATTGAACCTTTTCTTTTTCAGTGTTGACTATGATCAAGCAGGGACAGTAGTTTTGTATTCTGTATCCTATAAACAGTAACAGCACTAGAACAAGCCACACAAAACAAATGACATACAATTAAAATAAAAGTTACATAATAGAAATAAACATACATAGTCTCTGAGTGTCTTCCATAGACAGTTACTCTCATGTCATGTTACTTGCATTCAGGGAAAATATCAAATGGAATGTGAGCACGTGTTAGCCATTTTTTCCCACTCTGGATTAGAGGGAAAAAATAGGAAACCAAGTTGTTTGTTTTCTGAGTTCTCATTTTATTCTGAAAGGATGATGAAACAGACTCTCCATGTCAGTTATAGAAGGAAAAGTCTGAATGACATCATCAGCTTTGTCATGTGATCATGGAGTACTGCTGTGTATATAATCTGTTACATCTACCCCAAGAGGCATGAACATCAAATAATGCAGCAAGAGTCCAACAGAAATATATCTTGGAGCATAATCTTTGACAGTTGAGTGAAAGTACATCATCAAAGACCCCAGTGACTATATGCACATTCTCCACCAGCATCAAACATCTAAAACTTTGGTCGGGATTTCGATACTTGACAGTCAAACAATGGCTGCTCTATGAGGATAAAGTGATAGTGTGGGTAAATGGAAAAGTGAAACTACACTTCTTTATGTCACTGTCACATACTAAACCAGAACATGTTACACACACAGGAGTGTGTAAGCAGGTCTCGGATAACATCCGCCGACAGTTCCAGATACTGCTGAGGTTTGTGTCACTGCATCTGTAGAGTCTCACACTATGGGGTAAGAAAGCTGTCCTAGTATTCATGTGCAGAAGACAGATATGTGTGCATATTAGCCTAGAGTTGTGCAAAAATAAATATAGTTGTGCAAAAATATAGTTGTGCAAAAAATAAATATAGTTCTGCAAAAAAAAAAAAAATTTGTAATCTCTTGAATGAGTTCAGTCGTGCATAAAATGCATTGTGTGTATTTTATCTGTCAAATTAGGAATGGAAAAGTTTTAACATCAAGATATACAAACATGATATACAACTGTACGATTGTTCTTTCTCCACCACAAATATGAATTCACCAACATGACTCTACTGTCAAAAATCTGTCTCCACTTCACAGACATTATTTCTGGAGCAGACGATCCATGGATTCACAGACTGACCATGAGTTCAGGTTCCAGATCAGGTCCAGATCAGGCAGGATCACTGTCCAAGATGGACGACCAAGTCAGAGAATGAAACCAGGTCCAATCCTACCATTAGTCCACTGTTGTGACCACAGAGAAGGAACCTGAACTCATGGTCAGTCTGTGAATCCATGGATCCTCTGCTCCAGAAATAATGTCTGTGAAGTGATGACATATTTCTGACAGAGTCACGTTGGTGAATTCATATTCCTGATGGAGAAAGAACAATTGTAAAGTTGTTTTTCACATTTGTAATTCTTGTCAAAACTTATTCATTCATATTCACACAATACATTTTATGTACAATTGAACTCATTCAAGAGTTTACACATATTTATTTTTTGCAAAACTATAGACTAATATACACACATTTGTCTTATGCACATGAATATTTTGACAGGAACCATACCTAGGGTTGTAACAATATCATGGTGTTACAATTAATCGCAATTTTAAATGTCACAGTTAATTACTTGTCAAGGCTGCCAAAAACAGTCTCATAAAGTACAGTAGATTACGAGCAGAACCAAAGACACGCCAATCTGTGCTTCCCACACGGAACGAAAGCAACGTTACACAAACTACATTCAACATTCCATAAGTGAAAATGACAGAAGGACCAGCTGACCGTCAGCCTTAAGGGGTGGATGGATTTCTGAATTGTTCTGACTGTAAATATATTTTTGATGCAGTCTCACTTTCGTTTCCATAGAGTTTGTGTTCACTACTGTCATCTCTGCAGCTTCAGGCTACCATTGTCCAACCCATTCATACCAGTCTGTCTGCATAGCTTTGGTAGAGTAAGGCTGTTCTTCTGCAGTTCAGACTATCAGACAAACTTCAGGAGGGTGAACCTGTGAACTGATGCAGTAAACACACTCTGTTTGATCACAAGGCAAACTGCATTAAATAGTCTGATGATACAGAAGTAACCATTACTTTGTACTGGTCAGGATGAGCTGAGGTGGGGAAGGGTTCGGGGTGGGGGGGTGCAATTTGTTTATTTCATTATACATTTAATTTTATTACCTCCGCCAAGGAGGTTATGTTTTTTACTGGCATTGGTTTGTTTGTCTGTCTGTCCGTGTGCAAGATAACTCAAAAAGTTATAGATGGATTTGGATGAAAATTTCAGGAAATGTTGATACTGGCACAAGGAACAAATGATTAAATTTTGGTAGTGATCGGGGGGGGGGGGGGGGGGGGGGAATCTGCCTTGGCGGAGGTCTGTGCTCTCCAAGTGCTTTTCTAGTTTGTTTGTCTGTCTGTCTGTCCGTGTGCAAGATAACTCATAAAGTTATGGATGGATTTGGATGAAAATTTCAGGAAATGTTGATACTGGCACAAGGAACAAATGATTACATTTTGCTGGTGATCGGTGGTGGTGGTGTTGGAGGCACTGATCTGCCTTGGCAGAGGTCTGCGCTCTCTGAGTGCTTTTCTAGTTTAATTTCTTTTTTTTGCTACACTAATTACAGTACTCTTACATTTGTTTTTGTATGCATGTGTGTATACGTATATATATATATATATATATATATATATATATATATATATATATATATATATATATATGTAAATGTGTGTCTATATGCATATATGTTTATACTTGAAAAAAAGGAAGGTAAATTGTAATTCTGTGATTGGAAGTGTCCTGTTTTTCTTCAATAAAAAATATTGGGGGAAAAAAATAGTCTGACGCACCTGTAGAGACCACATATGACCTTCCAATGGGTAATTACAGTTTGAATTTGAACTTTTCACCTCATGCTCGAACGAATGTTTGAAGTTCAAATAAAAAAGTGACAGCCCCAATAATTACTGTTGTAAAATGAATTTGTACAAAATAATCGTAGTAATTGTAAAACCACAATTATTTCTCTGACAATAATCTCAGCACCAAAGTCTCTCGTCGTTCCATCTCTAACTTTACCCCATATCACACATTAAAACAGAGCCGTTTTAGCAGCTCTTAAGCCTGTCTTTAAACTAAAGCCTCCCTGGAAAATTCATTTGAGGTTTTAACATAGAAATATGAATTGTGATTAAAAATTCTAGATTTGCATGCCTCTAACAGCAAATATATTTATCAGGGTAAATCTCGTCAGCTAAGGGCTCCTAATGATCCTGCCAACGTGGAGATCCTGAATACATGTCTGCGATTTGACTCAGACTGATCCTGATTTGTAGTGTCCACTGAGAACTTAGTGAAAGGCCTTAGTAATAGATTACAGCAGGAGTACAGGAGGAGCAGTTCTGTGGGAACATTCATCAGCTCAGACAAAGATTCAGTTCCCCTTACTGCCAGACCAACACAAAGGAAACACTTATTTCATTTTAGCTCATTTATCAGAGGAAATGCAGTATTTAATCAGATGTTAAAGTTTAGTTTTTCATGTTGTGTGTGTACTAGGTTGGAATTCCAAAATTAGTATTTAGAATATTAGAACTTAGGTGGTCTGAGAGGAAAGACTTAGACCATCCCTGTGGACTCGACTCTGACGGGAGGTTTGGTCACTCATAGGTGTTTTCAGAAAAGTAGGGGGTTAAATATGTGACTGACAGCTGTCATCAGTGACTGTTACTCTACTCTGTGGCTCAACACTAAAATGTGGAAAAGTGGGCTCACTTTCATCTATATTTATGTTTAGTTTTTCCGAGTTGGACCAAGAGAAGAGAGCTACAGGAGGCCGGTGTCTTAAAAAAAAAAAAAAAAAAAAGAATATTTTATAGATTACCAAGTCAAAAATACGAAGCAATGTTTAGTATAAATAAGTTAGTGTGTAGGACTGCTACAAAGGAAACTGGATTTATATTCTCATAAGGTTCATTTTCAAATATTTAGTTTTTGGCAACAAACATACAGTGGCCCTGAAGGGCAAACCACAACGACAAATTGCAAAGCACACAAGAAAAAAACACACACACACACAAGAAAATCACGCAAACAAGAAAAAAACACACACAAGAAAAAGACAATCCCGCAAACAAGGGAAAAAAAAGCACACAAGAAAAAGAAAATCAGGCAAACAAGAAAAAAAAATACACAAGAAAAAGACAATCCCGCAAACAAGAATAAAAAAAGCACACAAGAAAAAGAAAATCAGGCAAACAAGAAAAAAAAAAAAAAAAAAACACAAGAAAAAGAAAATCATGCAAACAAGAAAAAAAACACACAAGAAAAAGAAAATCACACAAACAAGACAAAGGTCCTACTGGAAAAGGAAGGTTCAGTACCTGCTGTGACCAGAATCTAGATGCTGACTGGATTATCTTTCTGACAGGTGGGAAAACTGGAAGTTTATATTTAAATATGGCTACCACTGAAGAAATTATAAGGGATTATTTTGATGCAGGACATATTTATGCCAGACACATTTAAATATAAACTTCCAATTTTCCCACCTGTCAGAAAGATGATCCAATCAGCATCCAGATCCTGGTCACAGCAGGTACTCACCTTTTCCAGTAGGACCTTCTTGTTTGCGTGATTTTCTTTTTCTTGTGTGTGTGTTTTTTGTGTGTGCCCCTGTCTCTTTTGTGCTTTGCGATTTGTCATTGCAACCATATGCAACAGCTAAAAACTACTGACACAAACTGCAGATCACAGCAGAATTCAACCAACTTGTTGTCAACTTTGCAAGAAGAAACAATCAAAACAACAAACTAAATTTTCTGGTGATAAACAGAAAATGTACAAGCCCACAAATGCTTCGGAGCAGCTCACTATAGACTTATTATCTGTAGACGATGAGTGAAAACAAGGGAGCAAATCAACACTGGAGGCTTCAGAACAAACTCATCTTTAACTAAACCTAAACATTAAGTTTGGTTGTCAAAAGCTGTGAATCACCATTTCCCACGTTGAAGTCCTACTGACATCTCAACCAAATTATAACATTTTCCATGAGATATTACTTCCTTCAACCCCTCCCTCTAAAAACAATATGCCACACAAGACTACTTTACAAAGCTGTAAATCACATTATAAAGAGATACTCCAAAAATGTGTCCATCTGTGTAAAAGCAAATGTAACAGTACATATGAAACAAGATAAATGCTAATTATATTTGACCATTTTATGTCTATATTTGTTAGTCTTCCCACAGAGAATCTTAAACATATGCTCAGCTCAGCCAAGATTTAACCACGAAACCATATCTGAGAGTGTAGTTCGGAAACACAAACACAGACACACACACCCGTTCAGTTCCTGGGAGCCACAGACTGACTCTCCCAACATATCGCTCTCTTTGATTTTGTGGATCATTACAGTTTGCTGAAATTCTGAGCAGACTTGGAAAGCACCGAGGTTCTTTCCTCTGGACCAGATTCTGTTCTCAGACTCTGCAGGCAGGTGTTTTATGGGGGTGGGGGGGTACAGTATGCATGTGTGGGAAGCTAGAGTGATCCTACCCACCCTCCACTTTTCTCTGGCAAACAAAATGATGGAAGAAACCTGGAATGGCGCTCAGACAGAGATAAGATACTGCGCAATTAGAGGATGGCAAGGTTAACCTCAGAATACAACAGAGACTTTGGATCTTCAGCATTTGTAGCTTTAGCATCCTGCGGTTTAGGTGAACACAAACATTACATATTACTGTGATGTGAATAAACAAAGACAAAATGTTTTGTGTCCCGGCAAAAATACATGTCCCATTGCAAATTAAAAAAGCACATATCGGGAAAGTGGGAGACTGAGGAATGTCAAATGGGAATGATGTCTGCAGAGAAGAAAAAAAAACACACATTCACTGCTCAGTATGCCTTAATACAGTTCCTCTGCCACAACATCCTATGACGGAAACACACACTACAATGCGCACGGCAGCGAGAGGAGGAAGAGGAGGCTGTGCCTCGTCGGTGGCATGTTCACAGCAATTACAGACAAAGCTGAAGGAGGCAAGCGAAGAAGTAAAGCTCCTGAGAACTCATGAGTTGCCATGGAAACGTCAGCTTCTGAATGAATTTGCTGGAGAAGGGGAGCGAGAAGAGATAGAGTCCAAATTGTAGCATCCACTACATAAACATCACCCCATAAAGACACACACACACACACACTCTGAACCACTGGGAGAAACCGGACGGTGCAATTCCCAACATGCCGTGCCACTCATTCTTGCAGCCCCTCTCATCATACACAAAAATATGTATCATATTTGTTTGGTGGTCATTTTTATCTGGTGTCCCACATACAAACACAGAAGAGATACATTACTACTGTCGCAAACAAGACCCCAACTATGTAACCTGATCCATGGAGACATTATATGTCTGTGTCTGTTTTGGTCATCAAATATTCTTTACAGAAAGACGAAAATGAGGCCTTACTTGATGCGTCCTCAAAAAGTGTAAACATTGAAATAAATGTACAAGATGTTGAGAAATATGTTTAAAAACTAAACAAAACAAAAAAATCAATGGATTTTTTTCAAATGATTCATGTATTTGTCTGTCTAAATGAACTCAAAACAAAACATGATTCAAAAATAGTTGTTTTTCTAAAACTATACGCTTCAACTGACAACAGAAATAATGCTAATAATGGTGTCAATGCTAACAATTTGTTATTAAAAAAAAATGTCTGAACAAGGATTCTTTTGATATAGTGGCCAGCTCCACTGGGAGGTTTTACCTTTTTAACATCATTTGTCAAAAAAAAATTAGACACTTTTTTAAAATGTGTGTTGTGTATGTCTATTTTGTAGAACACACAAAAAAAGAGATCACTAGACAAACAAAAAGCCGGGATGCACTGATCGCAGACATATATTATTTTGTTTGTGTAATTTATCCACCAGGGATTTTTCATCATACATATAAAAAACAGGGTGACTTTACAGTTTTTGATGAGGACAAATTCAATCAAACAAATTTAAGAAAAAACCTTCAATATATCTTTTAAATCTAGACTGAGACTTCTTGAGGTCAACTCCACATCATGCACTTGTTTTTAATAATCTGTTTCTAAATTCAGTCTTTTGCTTGTGTTTTAACTGTAATTCTGTATTTGTATTCTGTATTTGCTGCTGCTCATGTTGGCCAAGACTCTAGAAAAAGAAGTTCTTAATCTCAGTGGGATTTTCCTGGTTAAATAAAGGCTAAACAAATAAAATAATTGATTAGATGCTTTTGGTGGAACGACATCGCCCAATGCTGCTATTCATCTTGAATATTGGTGCATTTCTAAATAAGGCTTATTTATTTATTTCAGTAGAATGTGCTACTGCACCTGCAAAAGGACCATAAAAATGAAAAATGTTGAGGATTTTAGCATTTTAAACTATAGACTGACATGTACACTTTATATTCTGCTATAGTTTATTCTTTATACTGCTTATACATTCTTATTTTATTTTTACTTTTTTTTAATGCATGACATTTTATAAGGTGAGAGAGGAACACAGTCTCAATCCTATGTATGTTCTGTGCATCTAGTGAATTGACAATAAAGAATCTTTGAATTTTTGAAAATGAATACCACTAATTGCATTTGATTCTGAAAAGAAAATCCAATGACCCAAACACAGACGAGCACCTCCACTTTGCATCTGTCATCCCATACATCTTTTTCTTTTGTATGGTCACATTGGATCTCAATCACTTTTTTTGTTTTGTTTTTAACTGATTTATTTATTTATTTATTGCTCTAAGAAATCACATCCCTTTTGAGAGTGAAAAACTTTCCATTCCCATTTTAATGTTTTTGATTTTGTCCCTTTTACTTTTAATTACCATATTTTCCGGTCTACAAGCCGCTACTTTTTTCTCACGCTTAGAACCCTGCGGCTTATACAACGATGCAGCTCGAGTATAGATTTTTACAGGCTAACGGCCTCCAGGGGGTGCTCTAGCAAGAAGCACAAAAGCGAGACAGACAGGTGGAAGAGGTGATACGAAGAGAAGTTTTAAGCTTAACTTCTAACAATCATTTTGCATGTCATGCACAAACCCTCATCATGGAAAACACATGAAGAAATTCGTATGATGCAGCTTTTTAGTTAAAACCAATCGATGTGTCTGTCTGAGGAGGACATAGAACTGCTGCACGGAAGTGCCATTGAAAGCGACAACAAAAGAGAGACTGAGAAGGTGTGTGACGGAGCTTTTCTGAGGCTGTTCACCTCCAACACTGAAGAAGATGACTTCAGTGGTTTCAATGCGCATAAGGAAAATGAAGATAGCGATCAATGACTTTTCTGGGTTTTTTAACCAGCCGTGTTACTGCCATTTTACTGCCGTGTTACAGGCACCGTTTGGAAAAAAGCAGTTAAGGCAGTGGTTCCCAACCTTTTTTGGCTTGTGACCCCATTTTAACTTCACAAATTTCTGGCGACCCCAAACATTCAAAACGGAGACATTTTTTTGCTCAAATTAATTTGTTTTTGATCATGTAATAGTTTGCTATACTACGTTGCAAATAAACATTAATTTTAAACTACATTTAGTCTATATTATTATGGACGGAGGCAGAAAAGCCAGGTGTAGATTACTGCACAAAGTGAGAATTGGATTTTCCTTGGTCAGGATATGTACAGTCAGTCCAGCTTGTATTTACAAGGCTGACAATTAATAATGAACAAACAATAACTCAAACTATGAATTATGAAAGAGCTGCAGCATCTGAAACCGAATGCAATGAACATTTGACAGATAAACAGTACCACAGTGTTTAAGTTTCAGCTTCAGAGTTTGTCATGTCTTTTATGGATTGGGATTGTCTCTATTTTCTCTGTCAACTCACCATATATTTTTTATTAGTACGACTTTATTTTTTTTAATCAATTACTAGAAATTTCAGGATACCCCATTTGAATTCCAGGCGACCCCACGTGGGGTCCCGACCCCACGGTTGAAAAACACTGAGTTCAGGTATGGAAATAAATGTTTCAATAATCTTTCTGTTTACCATCTTTCTGTGTAAATATCTCATGTTACATCGTGGACACCTATGGCTTATAGTCAGGTGCAGCCTATATATGTACAAATATTTATTTCTTTTAAAAATTGGTGGGTGCGGCTTATATTCAGGTGTGCTCTATAGTCCGGAAAATATGGTACCTTTTTCTGAAAAGAAAATCCTCAGACCAAAACATCCACGGACCAGTAAAACTCTCTTTCCTATTTGAAGTGCAATACGACAAATCTGAATCCACATCAGCTCCCTCGTATATCTGATGGTTCTGGTTCACTATGCCCTGACTTTATGCCGACATCTGATCTAAACCATTTTAACAGAGCCAGAAATGATGTTTGCTACTGCTGCAACAAAAATCAATTCAGCTGTGACCTTCAGCGGCATGATGAGCCATCACTTACTCTTCATATTTAATATGGTAAATCACATCCTCTTCTCTCTCCTTGGTCTCTGTTGCTGCTGCACAGTCTGTCTGAGAGGTGGAGGCTCCATTACTGTCCGAGTTGAAAACAACATTATTCCTGTTACTGTCTGTGCTTTGGCCCTGCTCGTGGGCCTGTCCCTGCTCGGCCTCCAGCTTTCCATTAGTCCTTTTTGGGGGCCGGCCCACTTTGCCCTTGGTGGGGGTTATCTGTCCTTTGGGAGCACGCGTTACATTTTCAATGCAGGCCTCAAACCAGCCGCCGATGCTCACGTCTCTGCAGTCCACCAGCTCGTTAATCTGAGGAGACAGAGACAGAAATAATATGTGCGCTCTGTGGACACACCTTATGGACACGTTTGCATGATTGAAGACATTTGCTGTGTGGTTTACGAGTTATCTGAAAAAATCCTAATATTTATGCGATGCTTTCAGTCGCAATTCAAGTCACTCATCATTGTTCAGAGACTTGAAACTCCATGAAGAGGAGATCAACATAAGATGTCAAACTGATGTAAATACTGAACAGAAGATCAAGTGAGGGCTATTCTGAAACCTCACATATATATTAATATCATACAAAATACAGGTTGACCAATAGTGCACATTTACAGGATAATACAATAATGATAACCAGTTAAGTATTCAAATAATCAGTAACTGGGTTCAATAATTGTAAATCACTATTAAGTCATTAACACTTCAACAAATAAATAAATGAACACAGAGAGATCACTAAATATCAAACTCAAAATTGATATAATTAATAAATATGTCAGTAAACATTAAATTAACTAAAAGTCTAGATGAGATTATTAGCATTGAAAGGTTGAAACTCCTATTGAGGATCCTAACAGTAAATATGTACAATAATTACATATAATCTGACAGAGGTATTATTAAAGGTATTCTCTACTTAAAATGGCACTACTTTGTTTAAAGAGCAGAGCATTTATATCTCAATCAAGCTACAAAATGAATTTAAGACTACGTCAATGAACCATTATCAGCAACATGTTGATGCTGTTTTAATGAGAACTGATTTTCAAAAGTCAAGTCATTCTAATAATATCACTTAAAACCATCTGAAGGAAATGGGCCGAGACAGAAGATGCTCAATTATACTAATATTCATTTTCAGAACGTTTCTTTAACATCTAATGTCCTAGTGCGCAGGGCTCTATTATACTAATCTTCAAACACTGCTGTGCAAATATTTTTGGGATGCATCTAGAATTATTCCACCCATGCCACTGTCTGGCTCTGGGTTCAGTTTTAAACCCACTTTAAATATCTGTGGAGTCCGTAATGAATACTTATAAGGCTTCCAAAAGCGTGTGCGCTAGATATACAGTGGAGCTGCGACTTCTAAGTCCTTCACTTGGTTATTGATCGTCCTAGATGCTAGTTTGGGTTTTTGGCAAGAAAACAAAGTGCAGTCGTACACATAATTCTCAGACATAAGGGTGAGCCAGACGGCAAAGCTCCGTCAAATTCAGCATCACACAAATGGGCCACAAATACAATCTGTCTGTATTAGTTAAAATGGAGAGTGATAAAACCCCTCTTCCTGGTGGGTGTAAATTAGAGGTAGACCGATATATCAGCAGTTCATCTTTATCACTTTTACTTTTTGGTACTTCTGATATGGCATTGTATATCTCAAATATTTTATGTTTTAAATCCAGAATTCCATCTTATTTCACATCCCGCTGTTCCTGTTTTTAAGTAGAGTTCTCTGTTTTGAATTCATCTTTGTCACTCCTACTTTTCAGTATTTCTGATATATCCATTATATGTTTCAAATGTTTTGTTTTGTTTTGTCTCGGCTATACTGTAAATGAGAATGCGTCCTCAATGTATCTCTGAGTTTAAATAAAGGTTATGAATGAATGAATTTTGACGGCATAATTTTTGCATTTCACAAATTCATCTCACGGGCCAGATGTGAC
Organism: Sphaeramia orbicularis; assembly: GCF_902148855.1. Lineage (NCBI taxonomy): Eukaryota > Metazoa > Chordata > Actinopteri > Kurtiformes > Apogonidae > Sphaeramia > Sphaeramia orbicularis. The sequence continues at coordinate 76,055,510 of NC_043968.1, forward strand.
CTTGTGGCAGGCCAGTTTTGGCCTGGTGGCCATATGTTTAACACCCTTGACCTCAACTATATCAGACGGTGTCACAGATTAGAAAATATATTCCGGTGTGCAATCTGTCCCTTTGTCTCACTCTTGGTTTCACTCTACGCTTGAATCAAAATCCTTTGACTGCTTAAATTCATCACTTTTCTTAGAAACTAAATTGATGGTAAAATTAAACCATATTAATAGCATATCAGTGAATCCTACTGAAGAAAATAGGACTGGCAGTAGAGGCACCGCAGCAGTAAATAACCAGCCGTTGTGGACGCAAGCAACTCGCAGCAGGATAGCAAGACAGCCGCCACACATTGCAGAGGTTATGCAGTGTGTCCCAGGCTGAAACTGTTGTGTACCATCAAACAAACATGACTCTAGAAAAACAACATCTAAATGATGTCACTAACAACAAACTTTAAGAACATTTAATCCCAACATCACACAGACTATGAAGGCTTTACATGTGAAGTGAAATCTATATGAGAAAAATTCAGAAGAGCTGTTGTTTCATTATGATCAAACCTATCTCTGTGGTCTGTTGTATACCTCTACATTACATTCACATCATTTCAATATGTCACTTCCACTACGTTCACACTGCAGGTGTTAATGCTCAATATCAGGGTCAAATATATATCTACAGGAATACATATACTCGTGATTATTTTTTTCTCTTTTTATCACAGTGATGTACATTGTATTATGCTGCAAACATCTAAAAGTATGTTTCATAAGAGCAAAAAGTTTAGAAATTAAAGGAGAACACAAAGTTTTATCCAAAAACAAATCTTGGCGTTCTTCAGACACACTCACACAGAAACAAAGATTAAGATAAAAATGTACCCGGAGTCGACCTGAGAACACTAGAGAATTTATTTTTCTGACATAAAGTTTTATTTTTCAAAATGTATCACCTCTCTGTAAGTAGGTTTGGCTCGGGGTCTAACCTGACAGAGTTAACATTAAAAGGAGCTGTATGTAAGAATTATGTTCTAAATAATGTAACTGTCACCAGACATTAAAGGTCCGGGAGACTTTCTTCACCAGTTTTTCATCAAATCTGTCAAACCCCAGTCATAGTCATAAGTCTTTCTGTGATTACTCACCTGAATCTCTTCCTTCACGGTGAACAATTTCGAAGTGCCATCCACCATAAACAAACCATTTGTTTACAAACAGAGCCAGTAGGCAACTCGGGCATCTTCGGAATTTTGTCGCGTTGTGGGAAGCGGACGTTCGTATAGCCGCCTGGCAGCGGCAGCACAACCATATGATATTATATGGCTGCAACGAATACAACGTGGAAACAGCTGAAACGCGGAAACGACTGAAGGGAAGCGGCGCTCCAGCCGTTTCCGCGTCATGTTTCTTGCAGCTACCGCTGCCAGGTGGAGCTCTGCTTCCCTGGTGGATGGCACTTCGAAATTGTTCACCGTGAAGGAAGAGATTCAGGTGAGTAATCACAGAAAGACTTACGCATTCGTGATACTAAGGCTATAACTGGGGTTTGACAGATTTGATGAAAAATTGATGACAAAAGTCTCCCGCACCTTTAAGGAATCATGTTAATTTTAAATACTGATATCACTGACAGAAGTGGTCTAGCAAGAATATTCACATTTGAAAAGCTGAGTGTCAGCCCCTAAATAGAGTTTCTGTTGTCATTTTGTGTTTTGGTCTGTTGCTCCACCCATCACCTCATCATCTCCCAATCACAAAGTCAGTAGTGTTTGTACATCCAGGTTGCCAGTTCCCACTGAGCTGCAGCTGGAATATTTCTGATCATAAATGTCTGATGTTAATAAACCTAAAAGGCCTCTTATTTTTCCCAAATATGTAGTGACAAAGCGAGAAACAAAACAAGGATATGTATAGGAGATGCTATTGAAACATGGAGACGGATGAAAGCGGAGAAGAATTGGAAAACAGACGCTGGCTCTCCTGAGATCCACGGACAGACACACGACTGTTGCCTGTCACTGACTTACATTGGTATCATATCCGTGGGCCCATCATGTAACACTATCACAGATTTGAGGTACGGAGCAGTGCATTGCATTGTGGGCTGCTCACAAAAACAACATGCTGACTTCAGTTGTCTTGAAAATTGAGTTTTTAGAGGGAAAAAAAATCTGGATTTTACTTTTGGCCAAAATCTTGCAGCCGTAATATCTAGACGTTCCACACTGATGGACTCTAACACAAAAAGACTGAGTGCACTGATAAAAGCCAAAGGTGTGGCAACAAAATATTAGTTTAAAGGTGTGAATATTTATGCAACCAGGTTTTTATAAGTTTTTTATTTTTCCCCTTAAAAGATTTCAATTTGTTTGGTCACATTAATGATGGAAAAAGTTTTAAAATATTTATCTTGGTCTCATTTTCTACATCAACAAAAAGCTGGCATTTTAACAGAGGAGTGTAGACTGTTTATATCCACCGTACATACTGTTTTCATAGGTAATACATACTGTTAATACTGTAAATACTGTGTCTATTCATATTTTATGCCTATTTTTTATTCTACTAAGTTCAGTTCTGATCTTACTTTTGTAAAATTACATATTCTATTTCTTATTTTATTTTTAGTTTTGTAATTTTATATTTGTTCTATTCTTGTTTTGTGAAGTACTGGTGTTTTATTAATATTGTTGGACTGACTGGACTGATTGTTGGACTGACTAATTTCATTGTACACACAGTGACAATAAAGGTTATTCTATTCTATTCTATTCTATTACTGATACTGACAAAGCATCCACTGATGTCACTGTCAAGAGATGGACAATTTGGAGGAAACAATCTGTTATTCTGTATTTGACATAAACACTGAAAGAAATACTCTAACATTTCCAGAATATTAAATGGGATACAGGGTAAGTGTAAGCGTTTCTACCTATATTTTGCTTGATCTATGTCCTTTACATTTGTCTTCATCAGGGTTGGGGAAATAGTTCCATTAGCAGTGTTTTATGTTCAGCAGGGGCCCTACAGTTCTCTTGGACTTGAATTAATTACAAAGGGTGGCAGCAGTAGTGTAGGTTATGTGTTCTATGTATTACTCACAATAATCTGTGAATGTGAATGATGTCGTCTCTGATTTAAACATATACTTGTCTTCTAAATGCAGTAGTGCTGTAGCACCTTCCAATGGGACAGTCATATAGTAAACCTGTATATTTGTAGAAGGTCCTTAAATCAAAACTACTCCATCCTTGCAGCATTAACCCATAAAGACCCAGTGCTACTTTTGTGGTACTTCCCAAATTATTTTTTTTCTATATATTCACCATTTCTTAAATGACACGTAACTATTTATTATGAAAAGAACCTCTGTATTTGCATTTTTCCAGTGAAAATCAGTTACTTTCCAATATTTAATTGATTGATCATGTAGATGTTCATAAAAGCTCTCATTAAAATTGAGGGTTACTATACCAAAAAACAGAGAAAACTGAAGAAAAGTAACTTTTTCAGTAAAATATATCATTAACTGAACATAAAACAAGTGTCTACGACAGCTGGTATTTATCCAACTCCATGGGTTTTACTGGTGAATCAATGTTGCAAAAGAAAACGGTGTTTCCATGGTAACTACGGAGCCTATGAACGTCCAAATGGGTCATATCCGATGACCATGAAAAGATGAATAACTGTATTTTACATCAATTATTGACATGGATTGATAGGATTAGAGGATTAACAGGTATTAAACAGTTTAGATCAGTGGGTGGTTTCGGTTGCTAGTGGATGTTTGGGTCTTTATGGGTTAAATACTCAGTAATCACTTACATGTAAGAGAAAGATAAACCACTTTCTTATCGAACCGTGTATATACATTTGTTCATTCTTTTCACTCCCGTCCATCCTCACCTTGTAAAACCCAATTCCTGGGTCAACGAGTGTGTTTCTGCTAGATGTGGGTGGTTGGGAGTCCCGTGGCGGACTGGAGGACTTGAATCCGTTTTTGGTACTGCTTGGGTTACTGGGAGCGCTGGTGTCCGGTTTGGCTTCATTAATAGTGCTGGTAGTGACACTGCTGTCATTGTCTACATTGGTTTCCATAGCAACAGGGGAAACAGACGCTGAGATGCTGTTGCTTTCGGACCTGCAGTCAGAGGGGGCGGCTGAAGGGGCGAGGCCTGACGAGTCCTCCTTGCCATCGGGGCTGTCGGGGGCGTCGGTCTGTGAGCGAATCAGAAGCTGGACGATGTCATTGAGACCCACATTGTAGTCAAACAGTGTCTGACCATCTTCCATCTACAAAAGAATTTAAAACAACATATTTATGAAATGACACACACTGAGCTACAACATATTCATTTAATTACTCATATATATGTATATATATATATATATATATTCTAATTCATAACTGTTGTACTAAACACATAAGTCAAAGTAATAAATACTTAAATCAATAAATCTGTATCATTTAACATCAAACAAAAGTAAACAATAAAAGTGGAATCGACAAATGCAGAAAGAGGCCGTAAGAAAAAGAGATTTGTAACTTTTGATCTGTTTTTCTTCCTCCAGTCTAATATTATAACAGTGAGTGTCGTCAGTATATTCTGCCAGCACCCATAGTTTGTAAAATTGGATAAAGAATCAAAAAATATTTCACAAAAAGCAGTATGAAATTCACAAAAAAAGTGATTTCTTTTGTTAGAGAAATGACTGGAATGATTTGATATTCTCAAAACTGTTGTCAAATATACTTTTATTATTCATATTTTCAGCATAAGTTCAAGACAAAACTTAATAAACATTCCAAAATATGCATTGCATTAATCAACAAAAATAATAATAAAAAAAATCAAGGGAGGTAAGAGTGATGGGAATGGTGTTAAACAAAAGAAGCACCACTGTTAGTTTATGAGCAGAAAAACACTCATCATGAATTGCATATATTACAACTAAGAAACAGGTTTGGAACAAGAAAAGTCTCCAGAGAAAGATGTTTTACATTTTAGGTACTTTTCATGATTTGCATGAAGCAAAAACTCAATTAATGTAATTAATTCAACTGTTTTAACACTCTGTCATCTAGTCCAGTATAAATAATTATTAAGAATTTTCTGTGGCATAAACTGGAGCTGATATTATGTATTAAAATGAGACATTTTCTTCCACGTGATATCAAATGCATCATCAACTGGCCTCAGACAGGCAGAGTGCCTGTCAAGGACAAACGAAGAACACCTTCGACAGAGACAACACTGAGCCAGTGGAAGAAAGTCATTATGTATTCAACTGTACTCAACACTTACAATAAATCTCTACACCTTTAAACACACCAGAGCTCTGTTTACACATGTTCCTAAGAAGTCCTCTGCAACATCATCTGTTCTTGTTCTAAAAAGGTGAGTGTTCAGCTACTAATTGAAAGCATTCATCCAGAAATTCAAGTGACCTGCTGAGTTAACCGAGGAAACAAAATCATTAGATAAAATGAAATCATCACCGGTGACTGGTAGAGAGCTGCGTGGCCCGACTGAAAAGCTCAGTTGTTCTTATAAATAAAAAAAATACATGTTAAACTGGAGCTGCACCTGCTACCTACACCAGTTCTCTGAAGGAAAAAGTTGAAAAAATAAATAATAGGGGAAAATGCATGAATTAAAAAGACAGAAGCTCTAGCTGGGAGAAAGAAATGACTGGGTTGCTATGACAACCAAACGAGAACACCCCCCACCCTCATGAACCTGAATCACACAGTCTCCGTCGACAACATCCCACCACCACCACCACCATCAGTGCGACCCTTTGAGGCAGCACACCGTATAAGCGTCAGAACATCAGGAAACGCTTTCCTCAAAAATAAAAACAAATGGGATACGGTGATAAAGAGCCTTCGTGTCAGAGCCCCATGTTTACGCCACTCTACTGTCATAACACCAACCCACTACCATGTACACTGTACAGCAGCCGCCTGAGCTGATGTCCAACACGCCAACTCATCACAGACATCAGCTTTTCATTTTAGCCCCCAACCCCACTAGCCCATTGTACTGGGGAGAGGAGCATGGCCGCCGTTCCTGCTTTCGCTCCTGCTCCCGTTCTTCGTTATTTGACAGTGAGGAGCAGAGCGGTTGAAGGCGTAGCGGGAGAGCAGTAGAGGAAGCAAGAGCAATTTCCCCAACCCTCCCTGTTTTTAATAGTCTCATGAAATTTAGATCAGAGGAGCAGTGGTGCAAACACAGCCATATAGAGGTGGCTATACTCACCTGTGTGTCTGTCTGTCTTTGTCTCCCTGCCTAAGCTCCGGCTACATGACTGATTGTCTTTCTCGCTGTTAAGTCTTTTGGCCACTTGATCTTGCCTTAAGAGGAAATACAGCCATTAGAGACAGACAGACAAACAAACGGAGACGCGGAAATCACCGGCTGAACCATCAGTGGACACACCAACGACCAGACCTGTACGTTTGAACGGCGTACAGCAGTGTTTCATGCACCACTTCAAACCTCACAAATGATATCTTCGCTAGAGCGGCTTTCCACTGTGGCTTCATTACCATCAGCGTGATCAGCCTCTTGCTGCGATGTGTTATGGCCCTGACAGCAATAAACAGTTGTATAATCCTAAAACAAAGAACAGGCAATGATACCAAAATGATTCACATATTTACAAGGTCTGTCTGTAACAGAAACACTGGTACGATGGCTCTGTGTAAGGAACAAGGATATGACATTTACTCCTTTATAAATAATGCAGCATAATAACAAAAAAAAAAAAAAAAAAAAAAAAACACATTCCTTCTGGTATCTTCATTATATGACTCAGTGAAATGACAGTAAGGATCCCAGATGGAGACTCCAACCGTACATTATAAGGGAGCTTTTAACAAACTGGAAGTACTCAAAAGTCAAGAATCCTCCAGAAGGTTCAACCAAATCAGAGGAAAAAAAAAAAAAAAAAATTCCTCGGCATGGCAACGGTGTGTGTGTTTTAGTGTCATGTGTATCACATTGCAGAGTGGAATAAAATTAACACCTCTCCACACAAGGCTTAATTCCACTGTAGTGTTTTCGACAGGCGGTATTTCACACACTCATTTCTTAACCCAACATTCACCGCAGTGCGATGTCAAAGCGAGAATCTCAAACAAAGACAGAGAAAAGACCTGTGGCTGCTGTACAAGACGCTCCAAAACCACACATTAGGCAATATTACCAGGCTTTTAAGTGCAGAAACTGGGAGACAAGGGCGATTTGGCTGCAACACTGCATTTTGTTTTGCTATTGTGCCAACACACGCTCAGTGTGTTATTGTATAAGCTCACTCTGAACATTTAATATCTAGATGAGAAGACTGGATACCTTATAAGGAAATTGGTTAAGTTGAAAGACGAGAAATCACACAGTCAGTGTATTATCATTAAAAAAAAAAAAGCTTTGAGAGGTGTGAAACCAAAGAAACCATGGTGCCGGAGATGAGGAGGGGCAACAAAAACAAAGAATTAATTTTCAGAGCAGGACAAAACTGGAGCTGTTTGCCCAGGAAGGCCGTCCCATCCCACGTCTACTCTCCCCTACACGGTTCTCCTCTGCCGTCGTGTCTGCCCTATAGGCTGCCTTAGCAAAACAGCTGAGCAAAATAGGTCAAATTTCCAAAAACAATGACAAGGGTGTGCCTGCCTGTGTGCTGCAATCTACCCCACTCTCTCTTTTTTGTGCTGTTTTTATGCGACGATACAGACGATGTTCCATCTTGTTGTACAAAAGATCCATCACGGTCTGTTTAGCATTTCCTACTTGGAAAAAGGACAAAGGTTGGAACTGTGTGTGAAAAAAATAAACCATACTCTATGGTTTGGGGTTTAAGATTTTGATCAAACATACACCTAACAGTTCCTTTCACTATTCTCTTGATTAACAGAGTAGTTGTCTGCTCAATATGTCAGAATATTATCTAACAAATGACATTCCAGATATTGTCGTCGTCTTGTCTGATTTATTGCCCCAAATTACATTGCGTTGCCTCAGATCTATTTCACACTAGTTGGCCTGCCCTCCTAATAAAAAAATAAAAAGAATAACAATGATTGTGATGTTCAGTTAAGATGAACAAAATGGTCAAATGGCATAAAATTAGCAGAATACATACAAAATAATTAACAACATGAACACAACTTTGACATTTTACTTTAAGATTATCAGGTGCAAATCTATAGACTTCTGAGCTGGACTAACCCCCTGTACACATACAAGCAGGACAACAGAGCTTTTATGTGGATGGAAGGCAAAAACGCAAAAGAAAATATCAGTTTGTCCAACATCTACGTGTATATATGGTATTAGCTGACTAAAAAAGGCTCTGAAAAAACAAATTTTAACTTGTTCTTTAAAAACCATAACATCAGCAATTACTCAAAAATTAATCAGTTGTCAACATTAATTAAAGGTTGTCTAATCAATTCACTTAATTATTGGTGCACCTCTAATTGTGATATAGAGATACAAACTTATTTTAGTTTCTTAGAGGACACATGCACTCATTTGACAAGACAAACTTCATCAACAGAATCTGTGACAAAAATAAGTTGTTGTTCTACTACTCTGCCTTAATCTTGTTGGTTTTTTGGTTCACTTTCAGACCACACTGTGTTTTTAGTATCATTAGACTGCAGACAAATGGCGCTGTTAAATAATAAAAAAAAATTAAAAAAAAAAAGAATTCAGACTGAAGAAATCGTGAGTCAGTTATCTGGTATAAAAGCCTTGGCAGTCTTCTGGTAATCTGAGCTAGGACATAGTAGGGGAAACCCTACCACCAACAATGCAGGTGTAAGAACTGCAGTTAACAAACAGGACATTTGACCACTTGGCAGACCAAAGCTACGATGAGAGGGAGCGCCGACAACTATGAAAACATGTGGGAGGGTTTGGAAAGCATGCGGTTGTAGTTCAGGTTTTAGTGCCTCTCTTTGTGCTGGCCCTTTGTTCGGCCTATCTGTCGTAGAAGGGTGTGACTCTGTATATGCATGGCTGCAGCCAACGCTGCTTCCCCACAAATTTTCCCTGAAAGTCTACAGCTCAGCAAAACACAATGAAAACCCATCAGTCCAGGAGCCACAACATCAATGCATGTATAATCAAATTGTTGCGATATCTAGGTCACACCAACTGTCAGACGAACACAGAGCAAGCCAATACAGCTTTCCTACACACCGACAATAGGCACCAGTGGAAGAAAGGCCCTGTATTTAAGCCCCAAACATGTTGCTGACATGGTTGGAGAAAACACCACTGAATAATGCATGTGTATTTAAAGCACACAAACACAATACTACCTAAGCTTTAAACCACTAAATAAAGAAGCTCAGCCTTTTTTAAACTACTAAATGGGCAGCCTACTGTAAGCGTGAGTGTGGGCGTTGAACAGAAAGGCCACGTGGTGTGTGTGTGTGTGTGTGTGTGTGTGTGTGTGTGTGTGTGTGTGTGTGTGTGTCTGCTTGCGAATGTGAGTGACATGAGACGGTCAAACTGAAAGAGAGACATGACGAGAGGAGCAAAGGCAAACTGAAAAGCCATCGCACCAAACACCCCACCGAGGTAGAGCAGAGCAGCTTAGTGGCCTGAGACCATTCCACTTTGAACTAGTGAGCGGCAGCATGCACAGCGAGCTGGAGGGGAAAACAAGACGCCATTTTGAAAAGGAATTAGTCTGAGTTCTTCTGCTACTAGCCTAAGTCCTAACAGAGCGTGCATGTAAAGACACTAGCTGGTGTATTCTGTGTCGCTGCCTCAGACCATGCATTACTTCACACATGGAAATCCCCTAATCAACCTTCCACACTTATTTTCCAGTGTGATGAGGGAAGCACAGCATTATGCACAGGGGTCTAGCCAATGCCACCTCACCATTTACAGTCTACAACTCCTACATAACACATTATTTTAATGTATGGAAATCGTGTATAGGATAGGGCTGCCACTACTGACTACTTCAATATTCGACTAGTCATCAACTACTGACTAGTCAGATTATGAACTGCCCAAAAAACAAACCCCAAAAAACAATGGCTCTTATTTATATTCACTGCAGCAATAAAATCCTGTAGAGTCCGTCTGGACATAGGAAGGACAGCCAAAGGTTTATTCCACACTGGTGGTTTATTGCCCCCATACTCCAGCTCACTGGCTCCATCCCCATACCTTTCTTATCCATTCACCTATCCATCATAGCCCCATACACACTCAATGCATTACAGTCAGTAACTGACGAACTTTCCAACAGCAACATTAACAGAACAATTACTGCAGGGTCGATACAATACATTTCGTGTTTCATGTTTAGAATTGACTCAGTCAGAGCAGTACATGTCTGCTTTTTCCGTAAACATAACGTGCTGCACACTTTTAATCCCCCTCAGCCAAATATAGTGTAAGATTCTGATGGAAGCTACTGCCCTATAATTTACATTAGATTGTCTTTATGTAAATTTGGTACAGATATGTCAATTCTTCAGATAATGCAATTACGTCGTTGAAAGGACGTGTCGCCATTTGACCTTCAAAAAGTAGGTCGAGAAAACCTATTTTCAATAGACTTCTGTTCCATGCCAAGATGCATTCACAGTATAAATTTGATGCGGATATCTCAATGCATTCTTCAGATAATATGATTACACTGTTGAATGGACAGACAGATGGACGAACAGACGGATGACAAAATGATTACAATATCCCTTTTGGCCCAAAATTGGCTAAGGAGCAAAAAGCTCAGCTACAGATCATTTGACATGTGACAGTTTTCTTGGTTGTGTCACGTGTTCCCAAACTTTGGACTGTTTGTTTCTAGTAGCCTCACTTTAATGGCTTCTACCACTGCCCCTTCTGGTCCTGATCATAAGTGCACATGTGCTGTCAGTGCATCAAAGATTTGGGAAAAGTGGAGGTCTCACTCTGAACTATTTCAATTGGCTTCAACTGTTCAACATCTTCAATTGTAGTTACCTTCTAATGCCCTATCATGTATTTGTTTACTGATTCATGTTTGTCACATTGCACTTTGAATGATGACCGCTGTCTGTGGTTAGCTGCAAATTAATTGCCCGTATGGGATAAAGTTTTCTGAATCTGAATCTGGCTGCAGTGAAACATTGCTTATTATGAGATTGGATGGTATAGGATACACATCATGACGTCACTAATGGCCTGCCAACTTTTAACACTTAAGAGTCTGGTTTCAACCAGCTCTATATGTAAAGTGACGCTAAATGAATAAAATTTGATTTGATCTGATTTAAAGCAGTCGTCGACTAATTTTGCCGTCAACTGTCAGTTGAGTAGTTGGTGTGGCCCTAGTATAGGACATCATTCAACCGCCTTGAGATTACTACCATGGGATGATACTGATAAGTCTTTAATTATGGAAGGACAGACCCAAATATAGGTTCATTCATGTTTTTGGCTGTTAAGTAGAGCTTCCCTGGTTTTAAAGCATTGGGTATTGACAGGCAAGAAAATGTTTTATTTTTCAAATATATGTACCAACATTTGAAAAATAGTACATAAGAAAATAGATGGTTTATTAAAGACAACTTTCATTCATTTTGTCATTTAGGTACATTTGATGCTCTCCACACTGAGTTACAACCATTTATGTTGCTGCACCCGAGCCGTTATTGGAGGGAGGAACCATGATGTCACCCACTGGATTCTGATCTGCCATCAAACCAGAGGTTTACCATTTGGCTGTCGCCATGCACCAACATCATTTAATCAAAAGTGTGGACTGACTATGGTTTTTCTAGTGTGGATGGGACAAAGCTGGATAAGGACTTCGCAGTATGTAGGAACTGCCTCACAAAAATGTGATACACAGGCAGGATGACAAATATGCACAGCCACCTATTTTATTTTTGTTATGTTTCTACTTAATAGATTTGATCTACTGCCGAGACATGATATGTGGTGTTTTCTGCCCGATTTTAAAATAGTGTCAGTGTTTGTCAGACACCTAAAAAAACATCCTGTTTCCAGTTCTGTTGAACTAAAACACTGTCATTGTTTTTACTCTATTACTGTTTGTACTCTGGTTAAATTATGCTGCAAAATATAAACTATGACATTTATTTTTACCTCTACCAGGAGGTTTTGTGATCACTTTGCTTTGTGTGTTTGTTTGATTTTTAGCAACTTCACGGGAAAACTATTACAACCATCTTTACCAAATTTTACCCACAGATAGGCCTAGGCCCTGGGACGAACCCATTAAATTTTGGGCTAAGTAAGCCAAAGTTCAAGGTCACAGCAAGGTCACAAAATCTCAAATTTTCCTATCTCTCATCATTGAGCAATTTTTGAAAATTCATAAAAAAATTCAAAACAACTCCGATTAGCCTCGAATTTGATACACCCGTAGCTTGTAACAATATCTTGTATCTGGCACAAAATTGTCCACATCCACTGTGGAATGTGGACTCTGTGGACATTTCAATTTATCAATGTTAAATTGCACACTGTTCGGGGTGCTTGGCGGAGGTTTGCGTTCTCTGAACACTTGTTTTGTTTGTTTTTGTCTCACCTCTATAAACACACTGGTATATTGTAGGTTATTAAGAGCAATATATCGATAATGGCAATATTGCCATATCGAGATATCATTGTAATTGTGAGCCATGTATCATGTATTGTATTGTATGCCGAGGTACCCTGACATTCCCAGCCCTTTTAGTGAATCACAGCTGTAGTGGAGCTGCCTGGCAGGAAAAAAGCCTTTTATTCAGTAAACTAAAACTCTGACAGTCCAACTCGGTAGTTTTCACAAATTTAAAGACCAACAGAATTACTAGAGATTCCAAATCCCATAACATCCCATACCAATGTTGTCCCTCATATTTTCATATGCTTTAGGTGTTGTTTCAACAGTTCCATGGTGGAACAGAATAAAACAAACACCAATAAGTTAACACACAACTCCAAATTTCATAAATAATTGATAACCCCCACTTTCTAAAATCTTATTTCTTTGAAAAATATCTATGTGGGTTACTACAGTATCCCTGGGAGATACAATGATAATTGTGATATATTTTTTTACCCTATTTTTTATACCATAATATTACCATGATTAGGATTATTTTTGCTAAATGCTTCAATTATGCCAATGTTGCTTCACTTACTTAATTGTATTTGTGTCTATTTATTTTAATGTTAAACATTTTATCTAATGCTGTTCCATTAGATTAATGCAATGTTCTTTTGTTTGATGAGATGTTGTGTTCTGTCCTTAATGAGCTCAAAACCAAATGATTCTGATCTTGTTGAAAAAGAACTTAGATTGTCAAAGTGTGAACAAATTGGCCTGAGGTTCATTTCTGCACACGCTCGTTAAATCATTAACCCCAATGCAACGTAAAATGCGTTATCCCTTTTCTGGGCTAGGTGGTAAAAAGTCTGCACTCGTTAAGTGCCGCGTTCCAGGACTGATTTTAACGACGACCTGTGGAGGTCTGCATCAGAATGAGGATATGTTCTTATAGCTTCATTTCACTCTATCTCTGTAAAGTATTTCCTTTGATACATTATTTATATTTAAAAAAGAAGATTTTTTAACAGAAGTTTGATAATATCTTTGATATGAGATTTTTCCCCTGGACATTTTGCACCAACAAAAACAAATTTATCGTGTGAGGATTGATCCGCTCATTGAATTTTCTTCTCTGCATCGATGCATGGATATAGATGACATCAGGACATAGTACAACAGAGGAAAGAAGGGTGTGGCTTTGAGAGATGGGGGAATGAATGAGAGCAGTATGGGGCAGAGCCAGTGAACCGGTGTGTGTGTGTGTGTGTTTGTGTGTGTGCATGTGTTTGTGTGTGTGTGTGGTGACTGAGTGGATGCGAGAACGGAGCAAAGTTAAGTTTTCCTATACATTCTTTTTGTCCGTTTGTTGCCGTGGTTACAGCCAACAGTAACTGTTTAGAGTTCTGTTCATAAAGTCACCAGTGTGAATAACTGGGGTCATCCTTAGACGTCCAGCCAGACACTACAATATGTGTGAATATAATTATTCTTCATTTTAACCATAATGCTGACAGATTCATTAATTTGGAGAGAGAAAAGTGTGTCTTTCCTTTGACATATTATGTATATTTGAAAACACAAAAGATCTGTAACACAATTTTGACAATATCTAAGTGGCTCGGTGGGGGGGGGGGGCTATTTGGTGGGGTAAATGGCAGGTGGGGGTTCAATGGGGTGAAGCCAATCTAAATCAACATTATGAATGCTTCAAATTACACAAAACCGTATTGTGTTTTATCATACATTAATAAAATGAATACAAAATGAATATTTTTGGAACCAAAGCAAAGAGTTGGTATTAATAAGGTCGCCCTCACTTATGGCCAATTCTATCGGAAACAGCGAGAGCGAAGGCTTTCATTTGGTTAACAGTTGCATTAACATTAACAGCCCACAAATGGATTTTGCATTCTTTAAGCCTCTAGGTTTGCTACACCATCGGTAGCTCGTTATTTGCGTTAAAGGGTGCACTAAGGTTGTGTTCACTAGTTAACCCAGAAACAAGCCCCTGGTTCCTCCAACTTTCACTCAGAACCAAAAACCAGTTTTTAAACTGGAAATAAATAATGATCAGCTGATTTTAGAATTTTTTTCTCTTTCTTAAGTTCAGGAGCTTAGGCGTCTTAATGGTAGCATAGTCCTGGTCTTTTATACTACCTTTAACCTTCTATTATGTTAAGCACTTAAATGAAAAAAAGCAATCCATCATGTCCTGTCTTTTGAACATAATTACAAATAAACTTCACAGCAGGACATAAAATAAGATCATGTAACTGCCCAGAGATATTTATCCAATAGGAATACTGTAATACTCCATGACTTATACAGTATGAATGAAGGAATGTGTGACCAAACATTGTCAACTACTTCAGATCAAAACTCTATGAAGGGTGTTTGCGTCCTGGGGGCTGATCTGACTGAGTCACACTGTGGAATAATCACCTCTGTAATGTAATACTAAAATGCAAAAAAAAAAAAAAAAAAAAAAAAAAAAAACAGGCCAGAGACCAAGTTCTGGTAAAAGTGAGGACGGTCTACTTTTTCAGATGGAAAACTGGTGGTTAGATGAAGGCTTTCACTGTATGTGCACATGTCATTCAGAATAAAAGACTGGAGGTCAGACAGTATGGCCCTCCTTACTTCTTTGTTCATGATACATAACTGCATCTAAGGGTCAGAGCTTTGCAAAACGAAGATTCACATCCTGTGATGATAGAAAATGTAAAACTTTTCGTAATATCACTGGGTTAATACCACTGTGTCATGAATCACACTCTGTACAGTAACATATTTTGTTAATTTGGGTGCTTTGCAGAGTAACATAAAAACAAACATGGAGCACAGTGAACATGAAAAACAATGGAACTATAGGAATTTCAAAGAAAAGTATATGAAAATAATCAAATGTGATGAAGTACAGTATGGTTATTTTAAACTTCTTAATGTATCGTGAGATATCCCATCACCATAAAAGATGTATAAACTGCTCACAGATGCATCACACAGCAGACATAAGTGAATTGTGAGGCAGGAGGATCTTCACACCTCTCACTGTAATGCTCGGCAGAATGATTTGTGTTTTGTTTTTGTTGTGTTTTTTCTGTACAGAGTGAGTCATGCAGCTTGTGGTTTTGCAAAGATGCAGCTGTTTGTATTAAAGACTCCTGCAGTTTGAGCTTTGAAAGCACTTTCCAAATTTAAATATTAATTGATAAAGATAAATAGATTGAGATACTAGGAAAAACATGATGCAGTTGAATCACTGAGAGGTGAAAGATTCATCACACCTCCAGTTACCCTGACATAAAATTACAAATACTGTGATAGAAGATTTTGACTATATTGTCCTCCCTGACTATAAGTTAGTGAAAGACAGACTTTGGCAGGTTGGCTACTGTTGGTGTTGGCAGACTTTGAGGGAATAGATTAGAACAAAAACCAAAAACTGCATCAAAATTGCCCAGATCTTTTCATATTAATTGATTGATTACACCGAGTTTGTCAGGATCTTGTTCACGAGTGAGGGTAGGATAGAGCAGGGGATCGACAGGCAGATCAGGCAGCGTCTGCAGTGATGTGGACGCTAAACTGGTCCGTTGTGGTAAAGCGGGAGCTAAGCCGAAAGGCGAAGCTTTCGATTTACCGGTCGATCTACACTCTGACTAGGAATGTAGCGATTACCAGCATAATTATAAACCACAGTAAAATTCCCGACAGTATTACCGTTTCAAATTCTAATTATCATTAAAACCGTGTTTAATTGTAGCATTTTGAAAAACTCACCCGGGGATTTTTAAAAATGGAGACTTTTCTCTGCGTTTATGCCTATGGTTTACACGACAACGACGAGCATCCACACCGAAAACAAAGGTTTCTAAAAACTCTGGCCAAACTGGAGATTTCTGCAAATCTCCATTTTCACGTTTGCATGTAAATAGAGAGAAACGCAAAAATGGAGATTCTTGTACGGACGAAGGAAATACTCCACCAAGTTTACATGTGATGATACTAGATAGATTAGATAGATAGATAGATAGATAGATTAGATAGATTAGATAGATAGATAGATAGATAGATAGATAGATAGATAGATAGATAGATAGATAGATAGATAGATAGATAGATAGATAGATAGATAGATACTTTATTCATCCCATAGGGAAATTTACAAGAGGAAGAGGATGAAACAGATAAGTGAAGATACAAGTATTAAATGAGAAAATAAGGAAGTTTGGTAGCGAGTTCCCTCTTGTGACCATAAGGTGCCATCTTTAATGCACATTCGTATGTTTGATGTTTACATATTAATATTACGGATGCACCGATACCACTTTTTTCCAGACCGAGTACGAGTACTTACATTTGAGTACTTGCCGATGCCGAGTACCGATACGAGTACTTAATAACCCCATTCCAGTTGTTAGTTCCTTTTGTAAATGTGCTTTATTGTTGTTGTCATTAGTCTGACTGGAACAAAGTGCTGCTACTGACATTTAATGTGTTGGAATGAGCGTTTGTCAATTAATCCATCTCTGAATTAACCATACTGGACAAACACCACGAAGAAGAGGAAAGTTTTTTGAGAAGAAGAAGAAGAAAGTCAGTAATAACAAACATGGAGATGACAGATGTAACACTAATGTGAAACTAATATTGCAGCGTTTTCACTGGTAAGGTTTAAAAGTTTAGCTTCAGCAGGTAGAGAAAAGAGAAATGAGCGATAATGTTTCGTTTTCACTTCTGTTGGCGGTGGTCCGCACCGCTCCGTACACCCACTGATATTGTCATTCTGTTTACGCATCCGTGAGCACCTGGTAAACGGATGGAATGTACGCAGAGGACGGACAGAACGCTGCGTCCATATCTGTCTGTGTCTGTAAGAGTTCATTTCCCCAGAAAGTCCAGACTTTTTTTTAGGTGTCAATACAAACATGTGAATTCTGATTCAAATCAAAGAAGCAGAGGGTCTGCTTCCAAATGGACTCTGGGCCAGTTCACTTCTGATGTGAATATAACCAGCCTCAAACCAAGGAACCATGCGCCTTTTTCTGCTTGACAAGCCACCGCAGCCGCTGGGAGTAGCTGAGCCACATGGGTTCCAAAACCCACAACTGTACATAGGACCTCCATATTTGTTTTCATCAACACCTGCCATCTCTCTCTGATTGACCCCGCCCTCAACTTTTCTGTCCAGTTTGTCACATGTGTGCTTCTGTTTACAAGTTTTGGTCAACTAGCAAAAAGTGCATTGAGGATGCGATCCGACCCAAACGATAAAAAAAGGCTGAATTCGATCCAAATCAAATAAGCAGACCAAAGGACTTTCCCTGTGTGCATACTGCACCCTTAGAGAAAGGGTGAGGAGCTCGGAAATCCGGGAGGGACTCAGAGTAGAGCCGCTGCTCCTCCACGTCCAGAAGAGCCAGTTGAGGTGATTCGGGCATCTAGTGAGGATACCTCCCGGATGCCTCCATGGGGAGGTGTTTCAGACATGTCCATCTGGGAGCAGACCTTGGGGCCGACCCATGACACGCTAGAGGGATTATATCTCTCAGCTGGCCTGAAAATGCCACAGGATTCCCCCGGAGAAGCTGGTGGAAGTGGCTGGAAAGAGGGCTGTCTGGGCTCCTCTGCTGAGGCTGCTGCCCCCATGACCCGGACCCGGATACAAGGAAGACGATGAGTACAAGTACAGAGTTTGTCGTTCAGTGAACTTCTCCAGTAATATTTACTTTACCGGGAACTTTGAAAAACCTCAGCACATTTCCACCAAAATTATCTGGGTGAAAATTCCCCTCAACCCCTAACTTTCCCTGAACAAAGTTCCTGGTAGGGGGGTGGGACTTCTTAGATTCCCCAGGAATTCTTAAAGTAATGGGGCTGTGCGTTGAAGAATGCCAATTGGTGGAACACACTTGCAGTGCTCACACTTATGTATAGCCAGTGTGAGGCTCCAAACTTATTTATTCCATTTTTATTTTATTTTCCAAATGATCAAAAGAAGAGAAGCTACGAGAAGTGGACAAATGATGAGGTCCATTTGCTGAATACGTTTAGAAGAGAATATTTTTCAGCGTGTTCAGCTCAAGCTGACCTGAGTGTATTCAGCTCCCTCCGAGTGCTTTGCAATAATCTTTCTGTCCATCCGAATACGCTCTGGATAATAAGCCTGGAACTTGTCCATTGTATTTGCTGAACGTGACCTTTTTTTGCTCCATTTTCCAAATGAATACGCTCTTTTGAGCATATTCGGCTTGAGCTCAGCCAAGCCCAGCATATTCCGTTCACTCCTACAGGTGCACTACCATCATCTGTCCACCCGAATATGCTAAAGTGCATATTCAGCACTCAAAAGAGCCTGGACCTTGTCAAACGGATCCTGAGTCTGAATCTTTGGGGTGCTGTGGAAATGCAAAGCACACAGATTACCAGAAATTCTTTTACCTGGATAAATAAGTTCCTGGGAATCTGGTCGAAATGAACGATTGATTGATTCTTACTTATATCTCCAGTTCAACTTTATCTAGTTTCTAGTCAAGTCAAAAATAGACCATTTTTAATCCTAGATTTGGTACAATATTTATAAAATGGCATTTTGGCCTATATATATATATATATATATATATATATATATATATATATATATAGATAGATAGATAGATAGATAGATAGATAGATAGATAGATAGATACGCCAATAACGATAGCAATGATACTCTGTTTTTTACTTTATCTTTGCTGCTACTTACCCCCATTTAACAAAGAAATCTTCACCAGGGATATAAAATATTTACAATTTTAAAGTCTTCACCCCCTAATCACATTATCTTTGAGTAAAACCGATTAAAATATTTGCATAAACAACATCTATTTATTTTTGAACTTATGAAAAAAACAAACATAACACGAAAGATAAATATCTGCCACTGTTATCTGTGTAAAGACATCTTACATGCTGATGGCGATATTGGCTGATATCAGCCAATATTAGTATGCAAATGTCCAGCCATTATAACACAGGATCCCACATTATTCTCATCTCTGTTGAAGTTTTTTGTGATAAATAGTGATGTCCCAATCTGTTTTTTTTTTTTTTTGCTCCCGATTCAATCCGATGTTTTTTAGGATTAGTTTTGCCGATACCAATCCAATACCGATCCAATACCAACTTTAAATTTGGAGTCATTATTTATAGGTTATTATGCTATTAATTTACTTGAGATCACAATTGGGCTGGAACCGGAACTAAAGCAACTATGACACCTTTGACTCTTAATAACTTTAGTATAATTTTTGCACTTTCCAAATTCATAATGTGGGACAAATTAAAACCTCTGGCAGGCCGGTTTTGGTCCACAGGCTGTATGTTTGCCACTGCTGTAGCACGTCTATAGACAGGTCTGTCTAGGGATTATATGGGGGTGTGTTCCATGCCGTACATTAGTGATGCGCAGATCAGCAGGTTACTCGCGAGTCGGGTCAAAAGAATGTCAGTTTATTTGTGGGGGAGGTTGGGTCAGGTCAAATAATTCCACAAAAGCCCCTCGAGTTGAAAAAAACCTGACTCGTGCGTCACTACCGTACCATGAAGTGAAAGTGAAACTTATAGACGCTTTACTCATTCCTCTAAGCCTCCCACTGTTGTGCAGCTAATTTTCCTTTGCCCTACCTTCTGAAAATTAAATTTCAGGGGCAGGACATTTGTCTACCCCCCCAGAACCGGGATCTCATGACTAAATCTGATCTTCTAAAAAATGCCAGAGGCATCCCTACTAGTGGTTAATGTGATTAATCAGTATTTGCATTTTCCTCTTACAAACTCATTTTTATATCAGCATTTAAAAATCCACTACTAGTTGATCTCAAGGAAAAGGTGTAAATTTTGCAACTGCTTTTGTTTAACAGAAGATATATACATCATTAAAAATCTGCCCCTGTATTGAAACATTAAACTCTGAGCCTGCACACTATGCAATCATCTGCCATGAACATCTCAAGGCTGAAAAGCTTAGAGTTTTTACATCACTGTCTTCCTCAAGTACAGTGTGGAGAGAGACAACTTGCTTTAGCCACTATGTGGGAGTGACAAAAGTACATAAATCCACTACAAGGTCACTCGGTCGGACACACACACACACACACATACATAAGCCAAGGTCCAGCAGTCCTCCGATGTTTTTGTTTTTTGTCTTTCAGCAGGATTACACAAGAGAAATTTTAAATTCCAAGCTGCTCTTCTTTTTAGTGGATCTTCTCTAAAATGTAATGGGTGTGTCATGTCAGATCCATGCCCTACTCTACCCTTCCACCATGTTTTTTGAAAATCAGCACAGAGTTTTTGTGTACACCAGCTGACAGACAAACCAACCAAAAAAACCCCCAAAACAAAACAGTAGACACAGATGATTACATTACCTCCTTGGCAGAGATAATAAATGAATTAATCACAGTGCTTTGACCACACTATGTTTAAACAACGTGGGGTATTGTATTCCAACAAGCCGGTTGTTTACTACTTCAGACCACTCTCAAGACCAAAGATGCAACATCTTCCTCACAGTTTTGCCCTGAACAGTTATTCTTGTTTCTGTACGAGTAAAAAATTAACGTTCAAACAGTGGGTCTAACTAAGAATTTTTGTCTCAACTGTCAGAGCATTTAATGACACGCTGAATAGAGGCAGAAAGTGGCATGTACTTTTTAAGAGTTAAAAAGATGGCAAACTAAGACTTAAAACTATCTCAGCTCTGACTATTTTAAAGGTTCTGTGTTCAAACGAATGCCACATGAAATGAATTATACAATGGATGAGGACATAACAGAGAAGAGAGGGCACACCATACTGAAACACACTAGGGGGACAACATTTAAAGTGAACTGTGCGCTAGGATATATTTATATGACGCGTATGTCACTTCCATACATTAACTCTGAAGTATAACATTAGGGATTTTTATTCAGTTCATGAAATCAGAGTTCAGATGAATGATAAAAGCTGATAATAATTATTATGATACAATTTCATATCATGTCACAATATCGTTTTTGTATATCATAATTTTTTCTTGTCAGTGTCCATATAACTTCATATAGCGATAATTCTCCTCAGTAATTTTTTATCCCTTTACATTACCTTTTGTCCAGTTTACCAAATTTTGCTCAAGCATGTTCTTTTAAATCAAACTAACATTTTATGATTTAAACTGGTGTGACTGTTCTCTACCTCCAGGTTTCTAAAATATTCTGACCACAAAAAAAGTTTACACCCACAAATAACTAAAGCAACAAATGATCAACTATCACTGTGACAAAAATCAGTCTGTAAATTCAAAGACGTTTTTTGTGATAATTAGATTTTGGCGACTATGAAATTTCTAATCTGGATAGGCCTAATGTTTTGTTGTTTTTTTTTTTTACCATATCACCCAGCTACAAATAAGATTTTAAAAACAAAAATATATGACGGGGTAGCTTAAAAATAAATGATTGTCAACTCAAATAATCAAGAACTAGTTTTGGTTAATTGGTTAATTATTCATTCATTCATTTTCTGAACCTGCTTTATCCTCACTAGGGTCATGGGGGTTGCTGAAGCAAAGGTAGGGTTCACCCTGGACATGTCTCCAGTGCATCGCAGGGCTGACATACAGAGACAAGCAATCACTCTCACATTCAGTGCATGTCTTTGGATGGTGGGAGGAGCTGAAGCACACAGAGAGAGCCCACGCAGACACAGGGAGAACATGCAAACGCCACAAAGAAAGGTCCCACCCTCATCGACTGGTGTTGGAATCGAACCCACAACCTTCTTGCACGAGTGCTATCCACTGCACCACCGTGTCATCCACTAATCAATTAATTTAAGTCATTTTAAGTCAAATTCCCTGATCCCCACCATTTGAATGTATATATTTTATGTATTCTTCCCTCCTCTACAACACTAAATGGGATTTCCTGAGGCTGTCGACCAAACAGGGTTTTGGAGAATGTTATCTGATGTTTATTATATTTTATAATCCGAAAAACTTGAGATTTTCCAAATGATTGGCATCAGCAAAAGTTTATGCAGATTGTGGCTGATGGTAATATTAGACCTCTCAACTGGGAATACTGACTGAAGGAAAATAACAACCTAAAAGATAAAAAATATTAATCGGAATGATAAGTCTGAGGTTCAGTTCTACATTTAATGATAAATCCCTTAAAGTGTGAAGTTCAGTGATTCATACTGCATGTTTGCTTCGACTGTTTCTATTGTCTACTGCATTTTGACTGGGCAGAATGGGTCTTAATTACATACATTTTATAAGGGAAGGGCTGGGGATGATATGGGCCAGTCAGTCAGCTTTCAGGTGCTTCATGATTCAAACTATTATTATTATAATGCCTGTTAAATTTCCACTGTTATCTCTCCTCTGCAAGAAATTAATCAATTACACTGCTGAGCAATTTTTTTACAAAATATCTGCTTCAGACATTAAATGTGCTAAATCTTACATACTTTAAGAAGATAAATCAGAAAACAAATGACCAAAGTGCTGTTTAGCTTATGTTTTCATCATATATGATGGTGTGTTCTTCGACATATATACTGGTTTCTGTACATTAATACAATGGATTTATAAATGTTCCACTGATAGAACCTGTAAAGTGACTGTATTGTCATGTACAGGCAGTGTTTTGAGGTAGATCTGGTAGCTCTGACAAACATTCCTTTTGAATAAAACCCAGTCTCTCATTAATTTTCAGAATTTCACATTTTGACCCAAGACTGTATCTTAGAAACTACAACCAACCAGCACTTTGGATTTAATTTTTCTTTATTAGTGACTCAAATTTGGTAATGCTGAACTACTTTTACTCTGGAAGCATTTGACTTGTACACCAGTGTTACTCAAGGAGATTTACAGATTGGAGGACAATTAAAAGAATCATTATTAAGAGCACTAGATAAAATCTAATAGAGCTGCAACCGATTAATCGACTCAAAGTGATCCAAAAAACTTATTCAACCACAATTCTCCTGAATCAAAGCTTTGTTTCTTTCATTTGTCTGCTGTTAAACATGGTTCCACTGTTGTGTTTCACACGGACGCTTATTGTGACACTCAAAGAAGCTTCAATTCAGGAAAACTGCAACAGAATATTTCCCTTCAGTCAATTCGAGTCAATTAATCAAATTGTGAATTTTTACATTTGCTTCAAGCACCTAATCCACAGGTGTCAAACATGTGGCCTGGGGTCCAAAAGCGGCCTGCCAAAGGTTCCAATCCGTCCCATGGTATGAATTTTCAAAGTGCAAGTTAGGGCATCAAACTCAAAAATAATATAATAACCTATAAATAATGACAACACCATTTTTTTCTCTTTGATTTAGTGCAAAAAACATTAAATTATGAAAATGTTCACATTAACAAACTATCCTTCAACAATAACATGTGATTAACTTGAACAAAATGAAGAAATGAAGAAAATTATGTGCAATTTTAACAATTTTCTGTCTGTTACTACATGTTTTGTGCCTTTGTAGATCTGCTCTGTAATGCATAATGTATAAATCATAAGTCGAAGCATAATATTGATAATATTGTACTTTTATTTCTTAGCAAATTCCGGGTTTTTTTTCAGGTTATTCACATCCTTTTTGATTGGATAGTTTGTAAATGTAAATAATGGCATAACTGAATGTTATTTTTTGCACTGAAGCAATTTGCAGTTGTCATTATTTAGTGGTTATCATGCTCTTATTTTACCGGTCCGGCCCACTTCAGATTAAATTAGGCTGAATATGACCCCTGAAAGAAAATGAGTTTGACACCCCTGACCTAATCAATTAATCGGTTGCAGCTCTAAAATCTAAGTTCCTTTGTTTCTTTGGTATGCAATGTATGGTTTTCTGATGATCCAAAACACAACCATGGTCTTCGGATGCAAAACACACACAAAGCATATAATCCATACATCTGCTTCTCTGTCTGGAATATCATTCAATGTGAATGTTAAATCAAAGAAAGCCCACAGGTGCAGTGTGCGGCCAGCTGAGTCCTGGGTGTAAACACAACTACACTTGCGTTTAGATGTCACGGCACGTGGAGCTATGAGTCCCCTCCCCCCTCCAAATATCGTTACCAGCATCATAACACACCACATGCACGAGCCCGTCGGTTCCAGTGGACATAGTCAGGCTGCAGTCCACATCCACAAGTTGACAAAAAAAAAATACAAGCATACTATGAAGGACATGTGGAAACATCTGCAGCCCGGTAGTCCACTGTGAAACTGTTGTACGTGGGTGAATAAGTGTTGGCGCTACTTTGCTGTACATGTGGAAACAGAGGGCCATGTTGTCTTTGTAAACAAACACATCTACGGCAACACGGAGACATTTGTTGCATGCACGTCTCCTCAGCTCTAACCCAGACAGGCTGCTTGTGGATCCGTCTATTTTATGTAATGCTGCTGTTTCCCAGGGGCTGGCACACCGCTTACCCCGGGCTCTTGCGCAACAACTATTGGCGAATTCCTATCAAAACAGGAAGCTCGCACGGGTTCGAAAGCAGAGAGGACCACTCGAACACCACATCAGCACCAAAAACCTGTCCAAACACTCCAAACCCCACTGTCTGCGCCAAGGAGGAAGACAAAAATCCCTTTACCTGCTTCCCTCGGTAAAACAGCCGCTGTTGTTGTGGGTTTACATTGAAGATGTCCTGGATTTTCAACCGTAAAGACTCAATTTTGGTCAATCTAGAAAGATCCTCAACGGTTCGCGTCTCCTTCCCGTCTATAGTACGAACCTGGATCCACATTGTTGCACCGCCCTGTTACGCTTAAAATAAATAAAAAAGACAAAGCGGTGATTTGGATACGGTTATTGTTTTCCAGTGGTAAAAGGAGCTAGGTTGAAAAAAAAATGTTCAGGGCTCCATAGCGGTTTCCTCTGCAGAGGTAACGTCGGACTGCCTCGCGCAGGAGGTGGCTCACATGAGGTCGCGGCGCCAAGCAAATCTCGCGAAATCACGTTCGAGCCCGCACAGTTTGGAGTTAAAGGCGCAGCTCTCCATTAATGTTTGGGGGGAAGAAAAAAAAACAATGACGGAATTTTTAGATTGTCTTGAGGTTAAAAGTGTTTCAAAGTGTATGTCAGTACCGCGGTACTGTTTATGTTGAGTGTATATGAGCCTCCGTGTGGTTTGTTTTTGTGTAGTACTGAGCTAGTGCTTACGCAGGGGCTCAACAATAGAGAAGAGGGCCTGAACAGGAGATGGAGCTGCAGCCGCCTGTGTCTGGAGGTGACAGAGGTGGGTAGTGTTAGCAGAGGAAATGTAGGCTCCTTTACCTCTGGGGCACACATGGGTACCATGAAGTGAATGCACAGTGTTTAGATAGAGGGAATGGGCTGCGAGGGTATGCTATTAACCTGCTCGTCCCTCTTGTTATGCTGAATAGAACAGAATAGAATAGTTTTTTGTTTTTTTTTACTGCATATATTTTTTCAATATTAAACCTTTATTGATAATTAACAAGTAGAAAGATGCAACATTTAACAGAAATAAGCATCACATATAAATTCAAGTATTGATACAAATAATAAAGAGGTAAACATAATGCAAAAGAGTGCAATACAAAAAATAGGACCAATGGCCCTGTAGCTTACCGGACAAATTAAAAACTTTGGGAAATGTATCTAGATGCCATTTATTATCACCCAGTTATGTGTATTTATTACATTACAGAAATTGCCCATGTTTTGGTCATATTCCAATCAGATCTGTAAAAAATTCAAATTCCAACTTGATATCATTGATACTTACTGATTTATTGTATCAGTCCACTTCCTATCTGTTATAATGGGAAAATTTTTC
Organism: Sphaeramia orbicularis; assembly: GCF_902148855.1. Lineage (NCBI taxonomy): Eukaryota > Metazoa > Chordata > Actinopteri > Kurtiformes > Apogonidae > Sphaeramia > Sphaeramia orbicularis. The sequence continues at coordinate 76,081,947 of NC_043968.1, forward strand.
AAAGTCGCACCAAATCCAGAATCAGATCGGGATCGGAATAGTGTCAATACCTTGTGTTGACATCATCGTAAAGAAGCTGTATACCAAGTCTGAAGTCAATCAGAACTGTAGTTTCGAAGAAAAAGACGATTGAAATTTTGTCCCCATAAGAGCCCATGTTAAATTTTCCGTCAGTTCCAGATCCAGAAGAAGATCCTGATCAGCATGTGGCCATTATGTTTTGGTCATCTCCCCATCAGGGCTGGACTGTAGAAATTTACATGTGATATTGTTTATATTTACTGAGTTATTGCATCAATCCGCTTCCTATCTCTTATAATGGGGACATTTTTCAAAGTTGCACCAAATCCAGAATCAGATCCGGATCCAAATAATTTCTCTAACTTTTGTTGACATCATCATAAAGAAGCTATATACCAAGTTTGAAGTCAATATGAATTGTAGTTTCGGAGAAGAAGACGATTGAAATTTTTGTAACAGACGACGACAGACGACGACGACAGACAACGACGACAGACAACGACGACGTCGGACATCGCATGACGACAATAGCTTACAGCCTGTCGGCCAGTAAGCTAAAAACAAAAGTTATCAAGTACTAGCAGCATTGTACCCATGGTGCCATTGTGTGTGAAAAGTGCCTATACTAAGGTTATTATCATTAACAAAAACAGAACGAAATGACAAAAACTAAAATTGAAAAAACATTTTTGTTAACTGAAATAAATAAAAAGTCGAATTAAAAGAAAAAAAAAAACGATACCTAACTGAAACTGTATTGTGTGCTTACAAAACTAACTAAAACGTATAAAAATTATGGATAAAAAACCCTTAGTTTTCGTCATTGTCATTGTTGATATAGGATAGAACATGTGAAAATTTTGTCTAAGATCAGCGGTATAAGAGGTATAGAAGTCAGGAGACCAACGGTGAAAGTATGGAAGGTTTCAGTTTCGTTTTCACATAAGTGACGTTGTGTATGAATCGCACCCCCACCTACATTACCCCACACCCCCAACCTGCTATAGGGAATTTATGCATGGTACTGTACATATGTTTGTGTCTGTACTCGGTGAGCCGCCCTAACCCCACCTCCAAATAAAGTGTCCAGGGTAACCCACTGATCCGCGCCTCACTAATTTCTTTGAATAGGATGGTGAGGAAGAGAAAATATATGAAAAAACTGAAACTAATACTAGAACTAAACTAAACTAAAACTAAACATTCAGAAAAAACGACAACTAATAAAAACAAGCAAACATGCTCTAAAAACTAATTAAATCTAACTGAATTAGAGGGGAAAAAACTCAAAACTAAATAAAACTAAACTATAATTAAAAATCCAAAACTATTATAACCTTGGCCTATACATGATTGTAAATGGACACAGCAAGAGCAGCAGCAATTTTGTAAAAAAAAAAAATGCTTTGATGTTATTTGTTCACATTATTTGGGAGTGGATATTTAAAGAATATTTTCAAGACACAATTATGCATTTGGACAGTTTGCTTATTTCAGTACCATCAATTTATAGCATTGGCCTGTCAAGCATGATTAAATTCATACAGCGGTAGTGAACTGCAGCCTTCACATTGTAGCATCGTCTGCTAGCAGGAGAAATTTCATGAACGGCAGCATAACCACTTCCGAAAATAGAGTAGGGATGAAGAATTCAAAGTAGAGAGAGGCTAAAATCACCCAGCATACCTCACAACATTTGAATACGGACATAAAATTGTGCCTAGTAGATAGTCAGGTAATGTTTCTATTCATTTGGCGAGTTTGGTGGCGATCGGGCCTGTGAAGGCTGAGGAAAATCTGTACAAACGCCCTCCTGTGGTGCAACATCGATTGGACACAGAACATGTATTATATAGAAGGATTAACAAAAAATAAATGATTAAACAGCCTGAGGGCTTGTTCACGATTGTTTGTTAAGGCTAATGTTTTATAATACATTTTCTTTAACTCAGATGTTGATGTTATGGAGGGATCTGCAGAACTTTGCCTTATGAATATGATATTTGCCCATCACTATGATTAGATTAACTAAGAAAATTACAGGTTTATTAGAGCATTCAAATTTAGCTATTTCCCTTGGAGATATTGAGATATGCTTAACTTTCTCCTGTTCCCTCCAAAACATGTTAGAGGAGGCACAGTCATGAAATAAGTGCAAAATTGTTTCTGGTTTCTCATTTTTACAGACAGTACAGTTGGCATCAATGTCAGCAGATCTTGAGAGGAAGGAATTGCAGGGGTAGATGTGATGTAAAATCTTAAAATTAGTGTCTCTTTTTTTATTGGAGAAACAAAATTGAAAGGGATTAAGCCACAATACACATCAATTTATATTATTCAACTTTCAATTGCAAACGGATTTGCATTCATTCATTTGCAATAAAATAAATGGATAAAGAGAGCCGGCTCTGTCTTAGGCTGCCCACTGGACTCCATTGAGGAGGTGGTGCACAGAAGGATATTGGCAAAGCTGACATCCATCATGGACAACCCCTCCTATCCCTGCCCCACACTTTAGAGGCCCTGAGCCGCCCCTTCAGCACCAGACTTTTACATCCCCATGTAAGAAGCTCATTAATTCAGACAGCCATCAGACTATACAACAGTTCACATGCAACCGCAATGTAAATACTATTTTAATGTTTAAACTGTTTAATTCTAATTCTCTAATTATATAAATATTTATATAAATATCAAATTTCTCATTTTCTTTTATATTTCATTTCTCACTTGTGTTTTGTTTTTTGTTTTTTTCTTTGCACTTGTGTGTTGCATGTTGCTGCTGTTAACTGTGAAATTCCCCCATGGTCAAATCAATAAAGTCTAATCTTATCTTATCTTAGGTGAGATTTTATAGAAGAGAAGAGAAGGGCTTTTATTGTCATTGTGTGTACAATGAAATTAGGAGTGCTAATCCAGTCAGTGCAACAATATGAGTAAAACACCAGTACTTCAGAAAATAAGAATATAAATGTAAAATGTCCAAAACTAAAAAAAAAAAAGATCAGAAAACGGAACAGAAAATTTTATGAAGTAAGATAAGAATGGAGCTAAGTAGAATAAAACATGAAAATAGACATAAAATATGAATAGACACAATATTTACAGTATTATCGGTATGTATTATCTATGAAACAGTATGTACAGTGGATACAAAAAGTCTAGTAAAGTCAGTAAGAATAATGCAGAGAAAAGTCAGAGTTAAATTTGAGATGGAGGAGGAACTGTCTATACAGAAGAAAGAATAAGCCATTAAATGTGTCCTGTCATGTCTTCATGTTTTGGTTGCATTGTAGAAAGTCAGAGTATGGGTGGGTTTTAGATTTCACAGGCCCAGTGTGGTATCAAGTGAAAGTAATCTGCTCAGTAACAGCTGATAGATCACGTTTCAGTCCTGTGTCCACTCTTTGATCTTCATTCTACTCACAGTCTGTCCAAAGGTAAAGTTAGGTGTTATACTGCCCAAAGATGAAACCCTCAGTTTTAAGACTTTTCCAACTTTATCAGGATTTAATTTGTCGCTGTTGTGCATATTTCTGCCTTTTAAACCACCTGCATTGTCTGGGATAAATAGACAAAACTTTCAGCTCATACATGTATTGTATAATGCATGGCCTTGAGGGAGTGATACTTTGCTTTTTTTAAATGGAATTCTTCATTTTCCAACATTTCCTTGTAGTCTACATGAACTGTAAATGCTCTGCTTGGGTCTGAATTCTTCATTAATTCAACTCCACAGGTCCATCTTCAACCCTATTTCTGAGTAATGACACCAGAAAGGTGGTTTGGAGCGCTGGCCCTTTAAATGCACATGAGCCACTTCAGGCCCCGCCCCCTTCTTGGCTGTGCTGCTCTGTCCAGTTCAACCAACAACTGAACATTTTAGGTAATGGGCTCTAAGTTTGGACATATTTTCAGTATGGACTACAACCGCTGCTGCTGAGAAACAATTATGGAGAAATACTGGAGAAGTGTTCGTCTGAAGTCTGGACCTTATATGTGCAAATGTGGAGACGGAACTAGTTATAAAATGTAACAAATTAAGAAGGAATTAAAACAGGTTGTAGAAATCCACTTGGTTGTTGCCGGAATGAATATAAAGATAGTTTTGCAGCAGCTGGAGGGTTCAAATTCAAACTGTATGAACTTTTAGGGTCCAGATACACAAATAAATGAATCACAGACTAATAAAAGTGGGTTTAGACAAATATGAGCCCTCTAATTTAAGTGATAACTCTTATTTTTATCCATATATGAACAAGTGCCAGTTTACACCTTTATACACTATAAACTAGAACTGCACCATAATAAACATTTGGCCACTGCAATGTTATTTTTGTTCAATATGTTTGTTTTTTTTTTAATTGTTATATTTTCCCCCTTTTGTGCCAGGGAAACAAAGAAAAATAAAGAAATTCAAAAGTTTTTAAGGCCCTCTTCACAATTATGAATGATTTAAAAAAATTAATTGTTTAAAATTATTAAACGGCACAGTAGAATACAATACAACACAACTGATAAACATCAACTACTGACTGGTAAGATGTCATATTTGCTAACAACCAACGTCGGTCAACAAGGGCAGTATTGGCCGGTGCTAATGTTCATCTGATACACATTTAGAAACAGTTCCCACAAATTTGAAGAATGCTGGAAACCATGAACAGACTTTATGAACGCTAAAAAGGAACAAAACATAACACCCACTGTTGGTTAGATATTATGTTACTGTTGTTTTTATTTACTTTTATTTATTTATTTTATTTTTTTTATTACTGTTCTGTTGTTAAAAAAGGGGGATAAGAAAACAAGAATTGAAGGCACTGGAGATATACACAGGAAAATAAATGTACAGATAGTTTGTTTTATTCTTTTCTGAAAAGAAATATAGAAAAATAACAGTGTAAAATGTAATATTTGTATGTGACTGTAAAACATGTAAATTATCCTCTTTATTTGTTTATTTGATGAGGACAGTGCATATTAATGAACACTCAGTACAAATAAAAACATTACTTTGTGTAAATTTGCCAGATTTAGCTGGGAGCTATTTTCCATCTGTAGTCCTCAACATTTAAAAACAGATTAAACATACAAACAAGACAATACAGTGTGTACAACATATTACTATATAAAAGAGTACATCATACAATACATTATTAATACAATAAATACAATATAAAACTGCTAAGAAGAAGAACTACTGAGATGGAAATGAAACACTGAGCAGACATTTTTTTAGCTCTTTTTTAACCCATAAAGACCCAAAAGCCCAAAGACCCACCTGCGACCATATTCATCTACTGATCTAAACTGTTTAATATCTGTTGATCCACTAATCCTATCAATACATGAAATAATTGGTGTAAAATACAGTTCTTCATCTTTTCGTTGTCATCAGATATGACCCATTTGGACGTTCAGAGGCTTGGAAACACTGTCATCTTCTACAACATTGATTCACCAGTAAAACCCATGGAGTTGGATCAATGACAGTGGATGGAGACGCTTATTTTATGCACAGTTTATGATATATTTTGCAGAAAATTTTTCTTTTTCTTCGTTTTTCTCTGTTTTGGATATGACACCCCTCAACTTTAATGTGAGCTTCAATAAATATCTACATAATCAGTACATTTATTATAGGAAAATATTTGATTTTCACTTAAAAATGCAAAATTCAGAGGATAATATTATAGTAAATGGTGATAAATTAATCAAGAAAAGTTTAAAATAGAGAAAAATTATTTTGAGAAATGCCACAAAAATAATGCTGGGTCTTTATGGGTTAAACGTGGAACAGGTGGAGATTTCACAAATGGTCATGTTAGACTATTCCAGCTCTTATTGTTTATAACAGAGATAGTGTTTTGACCTGTTTTAGTTCAGTCTGAACGGCGCCTCACTGTCCCCTCTAGAGACAGATCTTGTACTCAAGTTATTGTCTCTTCATCTTCTAAATTCCTCCAGGGGTGTGTGTGTGTGTGTGTGTGTGTGTGTGTGTGTGTGTGTGTGTGTGTGTGTGTGTGTGTGTGTGTGTGTGTGTGGGGAGGGGGGACAGGTGAGTTTGACAGGTGAGTTTGAAAAACTGGAAGTTTTCAAAGCTTAGCAGATTGTATTTTTCAAGAATTGTACAGTGATGGACCGAATAGGTTGTTTTTTTTAGCAAACACCTTGAAGACTTTTTTATAAAGCTGTTCTACAGGTTTCAGTTCAGTTGTACCTGCAAGTGCTTGCATTACAGAATCTAATAAAAAATTGAATTTAACCCATAAAGACACAAACACCCACCGATGACCAAAACCATTTACTGATCTAAAATGTTTAATAACTTCTGATCCATTAATTCTATCAATACATGTCAAAAACTGGTGTAAAATACAGTTGTTCATCTTTTCATGGTCATCAGATATGACCCATTTGGATGTTCAGAGGCTCCGTAGTTCCCATGGAAACACTGTCATCTTCTACAACATTGATTCACCAGTAAAACCCATGGATCAATGAGAGTGGATGGACACACTTGCTTTATGGTCAGTTAATGACATATTTTGCTGAAAAAGTACCTTGTTCTTCAGTTTTCTTTGTTTCTGTTATAATAATCATCAACTTTAATCTGAGCTTTTATGAACATCTACATGATCAGTAAATTAAATATAGGAAAATGCCTGATGTTCACTGAAAAAATGCAAAATACAGAGGATTTTGTCATAATGAATTGTGATAAAACACTTAGGAAAAGTTAAATATAGTGAACAAAATATTTTGGAACTGACATATAAATAACACGGGGTCTTTATGGGTTAAATAAACATTTCCCCTCTAGAAACATATGCAACTTATAGGCCACTTATTAACAAAACACCACCCAGTGAGGGAAAGGTGAAACAATACACAACCCAGTGGCAAACAAAAGTATTCTTGTAACACTGTAGAAACATGAAGCCTGATATCCACAACTCTTTAACCTGTTCTGGGATGAAACTTCACTTCACTTCTTTAATAAATGGAGATTCAGGCAAATATGAAATGTAGTAATTATTTCTACAAGGGTGATATCAGTGCACACGGGGAAATGTGCTGTTGACTTCCTGGAAGGTAACCATTGAATTGAAGCTCTAAGTCAAAGTGATAAACACCCAAATGACGACATCTATTTTTTGTCTTCAACAGCTACTTTTCCATTAGTATTCTAGTTAAGAAGTCTCATACTATCCATCATAGGGTTTCACCAAAGGATGTCAAAAAGAAGGTCTGTCACAGATAGATAATACCCCCTAGCTGGTCTGAAATACTGTAAAGCTCAGGCCTCTTGTGGTCCAAGTGCTTAATTAACAGTTGTCCCAGATAGAGGCCTTCTTTATGTGCTGGTGGCTTTTTGTACCATAGTCTGTCTGCACGTCTCCGCTGCAGACAAACTGTCCTGTTAATGTGAAGACATGGTATGGACAATACTGGTATACTGCAAGTAATTTTCCTCAGATAATGTGCTTTCCCTTTGGACATTAGACAATGACATAGACTGATTAGACATATTGTCTAACTGTGTTTCTGCTGTTATTGTTGGTGTACAGATGTAGATATAATGTGGTGTGTATGTATATGTGTATGTGACTGTATGTGTATGGGTGTACAGGTTTGTAGGGGTGTGTATATATATATATGTTTATGGATATTCACAATCTTATGTTCTATAACGTGATCAGGCACTAACAGTCTGAGGACTGGAATCTGGGGGTAGGACTGGATAAGCAGTGCCTTCTTCCTTCTCCCTTTCAGGCACAACAGTTGTTCCATTTTCTATTTCTATATATATAGTTTTGTATTTTTGTCTTGTTTTGTTTTTTTCCCTTTTTTTCCTATGTTTTGTATTGTTTGTGTCTGAAATTAACAAATAAACCATTTTTAATAAGTCCTGATTTTAGTTTCATTACTATTTAATTCACTCATACATATTTAAATGCCTCCCTTCTGTATTCCTGACCTTACGAAGCATTTTGTGATGTATGAGAAAACTGTCATATAAATAATTTCAAAGATTCAAAGACTGAAAGATTTTTTTATTGTCAATTCACTAGATACACAGGCATTACAAAGAACTGATAAATGGTTTCTCTCTCATCTTGTTAAATGCCATGAAATTAAAAAAAAAAAAAAAAGTTAAATATAATAAAAATAAATAAGTGGTAAAAAGAATAAACTATTATATACCACTCTTATGTATTCTTACTCTATTTTTACCTCTTTTAATACCAGTAGGAATGGTAAAGTACTGATCAACATAAAACAAATCCACGTCATGTACACAGTCTCATAGAGGGATATGACTTATGAAGGTAAAAAAAAAAAAAAAAAAAAGGCAGAAGTATCCTTAGTAGTAAAGAAGTGCTGAGTGGTCGATCATACATAAGAGTCTAATGACCTCTAGTGGTGTGCAGTGAGACAGGTCTAGTAGGCCCATAGTGTTTGGATCTGTACACACTGTTTAAAACCATACTCAGTGGAGGACACACAGGAAATGAAATTTTAAAAGGATCGTAAATAGTTTTGCATTCATTGATGCATGAGCCTCGTCTGTAATACAGGCTTCATCTACTGAGCACTGAATGGCACGAGTCTGATTTGTGAAAAAGGTTTTAGTGAGATTACATCAGAGGTCACAGACCACATTCAGCCCAATTTGATGTGCAGTAGAACCAGCAAAAAAATAAAAAAGCTTAATAATATATAAATAATGTCAACTCCAAACTTTCCTCTATGTTTTAGAGTGGAAAAAGTTTGCATCTACAAATTATCCTTTAAAACAACGTAAATAACATAAACAAACAAAAATGTCTCAAGAAAAATATATGCAATTTTAACAATATTATGGTTCAGTTTCTCATTTCCACATGTGCATTACAACTTACAGATGACAGTGGATTTACAAATACACAAAACATTTAATAACAGGCAGAATATTGGTAAAATTGCACTTACTTCTCTTCAGATATTTCAGATTGTTCATATTTGTTCAGGTTTTTCACATTTTTTTGTGAAATGATAGTTTGTATTAGTGTAAATACAGTAAAATTACATGAAAATCTTTGCATTTACAAAGAGAAAATGTTTGAGATTTCATAATTTATCAATTATTATGATAGTATTTTACTGATCTGACCCCCTTGAGATGGAATTGGTCTGAATATGGAACCTGAACTAAAATGATTGTTAATTACCTCCGCCAAGGAGGTTATGTTTTCATCGGGGTTTGTTTGTTTATTTGTTTGTCTGTTAGCAAGATAATTCAAAAAATTATGGAAGGATTTTGATGAAATTTTCAGGAAATGTTGATACTGGCACAAGGAACAAATGATTACATCTTGGTGGTGATGGGTGGGGGGGGGCACACTGACCTGCCTTGGAGGAGGTCTGCGCTCTCCGAGTGCTGTTCTAGTTTCGGCTAAAATTCTTATTTATGTGTTATTATAATAAGACATAGATAATTATTTATGAGGTCTTATTCATGTCTTTGTGCATAAGAAATCAATAGAAGTGAATCCCCAAAGGAACTTTGTGTTGGTAAATGCAAGTTCTGCAAATTTACAGGATTTCAGTTCTGTTCAACATGTTGATGGTCATATGAACTATGTTTTCAGCTCAAAAATGTCCAGTTTCATCACAATTAATGCTATATTTTCATGTCACAAATGGCCAAGTTATATTTGAACTGAATTTACCTGAAAACAAATATTCTATTCTTTTGGATTCCCCAATTTTTCTTACAAGATTCTATACTACATATCACATGTTTTATTTTTACAGGTTCAGTATGGAGTATGGTGCTGAGCCATCCTGCTTATGTCACGCCAATACATACATTAAGAATGTCACACGTCACTTTTTAAATCAACAGTTTTCTAATAATAAGCATTTTTACAAAGAAGTAACAATTCTATATTGTTATTTCCTCTTTAGTATGATGATAAACTATACAATAAATAATTATGATACTAGTTTTTGCACAGGGATCATTTATGGAAACGGTGACATGGCTGCCGAGCATCAGTATGATGGGATCCGTAACAACCACGTCACATCTGTCCACTGCCACATTTTGTGTTTTTGTGTCAGCTGTTATTGTTTTAGATCCACAATACTAACATTTATGAATAAGAGGAGAATTAGCAATAGTAAGTAAGTAAGTAAGTAAATTTTATTTATAGAGCACTTTTCACAGACAGAGTCACAAAGTGCTTTATCAAATCAAAATCAAATCAAATTTACAGAAACCCAACAGAATCCTCCAGGAGCAAACACTTGTGACTGGTGACAGTGGCGAGGAAAAACTTCCCTTTAACAGCAGAAACCTTGAGCAGACCCAGACTCCTGAAGGATGGCCGTATGCCTTGACCAGCTGGGGTTAAAGAGCGAGTAAAGGAGGAGAAAAGAGAGAGTGATAGAGATATAGAGAGACTGGGGGAGAGGGGGAGGTAGGGGGAGACACGTGGAGTACATATAACACTGTAAAGAAGCAACTTTACATCGCGAAAGATGAATAAAACAGTACAAATAGAATACAATTAGAATACCTGTAAAACACAATAAAATACCATTAAAAACAGTTTAAATATATATATAGTATATAAGTTTAATACTAATAACGTACTGGTACTGACCAGATCATCATGGGTAATGTCACGTCCGTCCACCAGCAAAAGTTTTCACATACACATGCTATTCAAAATCCAATGTTTGTGAAAATATAGCTTCCACTGTCAAATAATATCAGTAGTCTGTGCACAAATGTATTAGCATTATTTCAACACAGTTCTATGCATTTCTTACAACTTTTTTTTTTTTTTAATTACAAAAATGGCTACTCATTTGACCCCTTAAGTAAATTTTAGCCGGTATCTTCGTGTAATGTTTTGTATTTCTCATATTCATCCCACAGACCGGACCGCGCCGGACCCTTTGGCGGACCGGATTTGGCCCCCGGACCGCATGTTTGACACCCCAGCATTACACTCACAATGAGATAAATAATGCAGCATGCGGGACAGTGATTGCGTTTTAGAGGCAAGTTCGAAACCAAAATAACAATATTCGTGCGAAAACCCGACCTGCTAGTTACGTCAGCTGCGCACATTTGTGACGGGCACGCGCATTCAGTCAGGGTGGAAGTGGAGTGGACGGTGCACGGGTCTTCAAGCAAGCAAACCCACCCGGTTACGAGGTTTTTGAGAACCATACCGTGTTTGGAAGATGTGACACATGGCACAAAATACCGTGTAAAGTAAAACTGTCAATGTTTGCATGTGTCAAAGTAGCTGTCAACTTGGAAAAGCTAGCTGATTAGCAGGAAGGCTAGTGGTGCTGAAGTGAAATGCATTGTCGGACAGTCAGTCAGTGTTCTCCTTTAGCCATCTTACCGACACTGACATCACTGCGGCCGCCGAACACATGAGATGTCTGCTTAACTTTTTCTCTGCTGGACATTTAATCGCTACAAATTTTTCACCATGGATAGCGAAGGCAGCAGTCGCAGGCCCCAGATTGGAAACAATAGCAAGCTAGCCCGGCTAGCAAGCTGCTGTGGCTGCTAAGCCTGCTAACAGCTATCCTGCTCGGTGCGTGTCTGGAGCCGCACTGAAGACGTCGAGGTATGTTGTTTAAGCAGCCGAGCTCTGCCTCTGGTCAGTTTGTTTTGCTCTTATTTTATTACACGTGACCAGGACACCGGACGTGATAAGGGAGTGTGCCGTTGATAGCTAAATGAGTAAGCAGAAGAAACTTTACTGACTTTGAGTTGTTTTAAGTACCGTTAGCCAGTTACCGTTGGCTAACTTCGGGCTAGCTAACCATAGATCCAAGGGAAATGGAAAGTTTGTTAAAGATCAGACATGCAGATAAATAAAGTTATACTAGTAGAAATTTGGACTTAATCACACAAAGTAAGTGATTGGTCATGTGGCTGTTTTCATGTGAGCGGCTGTCATGGCAGGAAATAAGATATCTGACAGGATGAACACTGACAGTCACTTGGAAATAAAGTTTTTGCAAAAGGGAAAACGGTTGGTCTGGTGTAGTGTCTCCTTGCTTCAAAACGCAGTTCAACTTTGATCGCAATATGTAAATTAACCACAGATGACACCTGTTACCCACTTCAGGTGCAATGGATGAGGAGCCGGTGTCAGATCCCCTCAGTGCAGCCTGTATCCAGCCGGTGTTCTCCAGCCAGGACCTGCCTGACCCACATTCAGCATCCCAACAGCCGCCTTCTGTCTTCATGCCATCTGAGTCTACATGGATGAGCAGCAGCACTGACGACCTGGGCCTAACTGAGGAACTCAGTAACGGGACCTGTGAAATTGAGACTATGGTAGCATTACATTGTCCTGGTGACAGAGAAGATGTAGTGGCTGAAGGTGACCCCCTGGCACTGAGCAATGACGGCATGTCAGAGTTTTCAAATAGTGACATCTCACTGCCAGAGGTTTGTATTTCCACCAACAGCAATAGCTTCGAGGAGGATATGAACTATGAGGTCCAGCAAGCTTATAGGATATTCACTGGCTTTCTCTTGGACAAGAACAAAACAATAACGAGCCCGTTTCTACACCCCATCGGACATCAGGAGGCCCAGCATGGCATTGGAGGGGTCCGGAACAGGGGCCACGCACATCTCAGGCAGTCCATGTGCTTGCGTAGAATAGAGGAGAAGTTCATCAGCCAGGAGTATGAAAGCATAACAGAGTTTGTTGCAGATTTCAGGCTGATGCTGGAGAACTGCTATCGCTACCATGGGGTGGACCATTGGATTTCCAAGCAGGCTCAGAAGCTTGAAATCATGCTGGAGCAGAAGCTAACATTGTTATCCAGGTAAAAACAACTAAATTACACTTTTATACATATGTCAGCACTCATGATTCTTCAAAACTCTTTCAGACATGTTTTTAGAGGTTTTAAAATGATCCTAACTTACAGTATCTCCTAGTTTCAAGAAGTATTCTTGGGGTTGTTACTTCATGTTGCATCAGCTGTGTGATAATATGGTCATCCAGCAGCTTTTAATATATTGATATACTTTCACTGCATCTTTGGGAACATGGAAAGTAAAAACCCGATTTGCCTGAAACTCTGCTAATATGCCATTAAAATGTGCTGTAGCCCTTTGAATTAGACTGTCAAACTATGTACAGTGTATATTTGTTCACAAACACATAATTGATAGAGCTAAGCCCACTGGATATATAGAAGTAAAGAGAGCCTCAGGGTCTCTTTGGCACAAATAAAATGCAGTAACCAACAAAAACCCCAGACAACAGGTCCAAACAGTTGAAAGAGAAACACTGCAAGGATTTGTTTCAAGTTACTAAGACTGGGATGGCAAAGGATTTTAAGCAAATGCATTAGTTGACACAAGACTCAAAAGAAAAACACAAAACACAGACACTCACTGTCTTGGACAAGTTGGAAAACAACAGTAGCACCAAGTCAAACATCCAAGAGGTGAATGTGCACCAGAACCAGTATATGGTAGTGTTTAACCCTAACCACAGCTGTGGTGATACAATGTTCTTAAACAAATTTTTTAATGTTTCCTAAGAATTTACCCTTAATAATAAGAGAAGATCCTGAAAATTGTTTATTCCCTCAGTTTTTTCGCCCAAGAAAAATTCAAAATGCAAACTTTTTTCTTTTTGTTATGTCTTAGTTGAGATTGTGTTTCTCCAGTCATATAGAGCACGTATTGAAATGTTTGAACCACGGTTTGCCCTCAGTTCATGGAGCCAGAAAACAATCAATTAAATCCTTTATAACACTGAAAAAAATCCTGAGGTTGAATTTTTTGCCCATATTGCTCATCTGTGTTGTTGACTAGCCAACAATGGAACTTGAGTCATTTTTTTCCCTGTTAATGTCAAATAGCTTAATTACTTAATAATTTTGTAAATAAAAAATAAATCTAAGCAAATAAGTATAATCACTGTCAGAATGGCAAGAAGGACTTCATGACTGGGACTGTGTTTTATTATTATTTTTAATTTCTAGGCCACTATTTAAGACTTGACTTGATTTCCCTAACACAATTATTTGTTTATTACATAAAATTTTATTTATGTATTTATTTATTTATTTAGACCAACTAATTACTCCTACAATTACCTCCATTATTGCATTATGGTTTTATCATACTCATTTGTGCCAACTGTACTTATTTAGCATAATGGTGATCATCATCTCCGTTCAGTCGTGTGAAACCACTAGATGAAATTGACAGAAACATTGTATTTTCATCACAATGTCCACTTCTTTTTTGGTGTCAGTATTCTCATTGTATATTTCAGTAATAGGCTTTTGTATCTTTTACTTTTGTGTCAAGCACTTTTGTTTAGATCAAATTAAAAGCAATGAAAGAGGAAGTTTTAGTTATGTCTCAGAGTTCAATGTCAACATTTGAATCTTGTTTAGATGTAGCAGGTTTTTCCTCTTTTTTTGGCTCAAAATGATGATGGTGTACCCTCCTTATTGTGTGTACTATGACAATCATATCTTTACCCACTTGTTTTACTGTTGAAAACAGTGACAGATTTTTGTTGAGCTGGAGGTGAAAGAACACTTAACAGTAGCTACTTCATAATTCTCTCTGTATCTTTTTTTTTTTTTTCATTTTGTTTTATTGGAAAAGGCAACAAAATATCTTCAACATTACCATTCATACATCTGTTGTCTAATAGAGCCCTTTTCGTATTTCTTATTTTATACATACAAAAGTGTTTAAACAAACAAAAAAAAAACGAACATATGAACCGGGTGCTTACAGTTTCGGTGTTTCTCACTTAAAAACAATCATAACATTACAATACTTCTGTGTTCTTTGAACATTACACATTTATGCAGAAAAACATAAAACAAGGAAAAAAATACAGGGAAATGACAAAAAAAAGAGGACATTTTTAGAGGAGTGATACAAATTCTGGGCCGCTGGAGGATACAAACTTGATCCATTTGTCCCAAATATGATAAAATGTGTCAATTCGCTCTGTTTTCAAGTACAAAACTACAAACTATTGTCAGGCTTAGATTATGCTAATGGCCTAAAATGAGACACATGTTGTTCCCAGAGGAGGTCAGAATGTCATCGGTTGTAACAAGCGCCTGTATTTTTTCTTTATCTGTCTAATAGGACACTGCGTCAAAAGACAACCCTGGCAGTGACATCCAAAGGCCGTTTCGGTGTAGAGGAGGAACGAGTATCAGGAGGGACCTCCACAAGGAGGAGGTTGGCTCCCCGTAGCCTGGCGACGATCACAGTGGGTGGGCACGAGTCTGTCATGGTCCAGACCCTGCGACTGGAAGAGCAGCAAAGAGCCAAGGAAGAGAGGAGGTGCGTGGTTTTCTCGATTTATTTATTTTAGAAACAAAAGATTAAGTCACTGTTGTTAGTTGTGTGAGGAGAAAAACCTTCTGAGAAATCTATGATATGATGATATGATGTGTGATATTGCCAAAATTTCACAAATAAATAGTGATAATTTCATATCCAAATAATTGTATATTTAATGTTAGTACATTTTCATGAACATTCAGTGAACACTCTCTATAAAATGACTTCAGAGAATGACTTATTTCTAATTATATCACATTTTAAATAATATACATGATGAATAAAAGTAACTTAATTATTTTGATTCTTTTCTCCTTTTAGTTAATAGATAGACAGATAGACAGAGACTTTATTGATCTCAATCTGGGAAATTGCTGCGTAGCAACAGCCTTTGACATAGTAAAAAATAGAATTCAAGAGCAAACCCACTATACATAATAAAGTAGAAGTAAGTACAAACAGAATAGGCCAAGAAATCTAGATAATTTAACAGTATGGTACAATAATAAGCTGTAATGTGCAAAGTAAAGTATAACTCTCCAGTAGGATGGAGGTGCATACATAATAACAGTCACAATCTTTATCGCAGTACTTTGTGACAGGGCTATCGGGCAAATGTGGACAAATCCCACTGGTTTCCTGCGTCTGTCATGTAGTGAGAAAATGCTGCATATATGATCCAGAGCTGGGTTTACAAATTGTTTGTAAGTGACAGATTTTCAGTTTTCAGGACTGCAATTTAAAGCACAAGCTCAACGTGTCATCACAGATAGACCATGTTTAGCCCTTTCATTGTCACGTAGACCAGATCAGGTTAGATCAAATCAGATTAGCTCAGATTAGATCAGATTGGGTAGAACTGACAGTCATTGCATCCATCCAATCTCTGAGCTCTCATTACACGTTTGCATCCAGCTGAATTCTGTAGTTTCTTATTTTTCTGTTCCTGTGTTGTCAGACAGCCAAACAGCTGTATACTTAGAGCAGATAAAGATTACATGCTAACCAGCAGACACTTTTACACCAGGATAGTACATTTTATTTAAGAGCTGCAACATAACAGATGGTGATGATCCCTTCCTCCAATATTTGAGTAGCTGCAACAAATTCCCAGTGATCGAATACACATCCCCATCATTTATAACTTTGTCAGTTTTCATTTGCGCGTAATACAATGTCATATGTTTCTGTAGAATATTCACAGGTAAATAGTTTTCAACTGTAGCAACAAACAAAGGCAGTAGGAAGGAAATATTGATGTTTATAAATTATATGGACATAAATATTGGGACACATCATGTCTGAAGCTGTAAGATGTCCTGTTCATGCTGAGTTGACATATAAACATGAATATTTCCTTAAAGTTTAATGGGAGATTTTTCTTCCTCAGTGAAGAAAGTAGATTTAAAGTAGTAGTAGATAAAATTATTATTTACAGTTAGAGCACCAAAAATATTTTAGAAATTTGGAGGTAGAACATTTAACCCTTGGGGATCTGATCCTATTTTGGCTGTTTTTGAGTACTTTTGATTTTGCCTTTATATACTATATAAAGAAATGTTTACTATACCTATGTTTGGTATTTTTTTTCAGCACAACTTCATTTATCTCATCTGCCTATTATTTTTTCACATTAGCCTACTATATCAACACAAAAGGCCAAAAAACACACAAAAAATATAAAATCCAATTTACATAATTTAATGCAGAAATAACACAAAGATGCTTAACGAACCTTTTCAAAGACTTTAAAAGTGAATATTTGTTCCAAATATTAGGTATATATAAATAAAATAGTAATAAAATAAAATTATACTTAAATATTTGACGTAAAAAACGTATCTTTATGTAAGTGCCCCCCCCCCCCAAGTCATCCCGGTTTCCGAATCCGTTTCAGGTGGGGGTCATTCTCACCCTTACCTGTAATGCTAATGCAGTCTGTGGATTAGAAGCCGCAGATTCGGCCCGTTTTTCCCGATTTGAAAAAGGACAAAAAATGACGAAGATACGGTCAGAAATATAATGCCCCCCCACCTCATTTTCATACTTTTATTCACGTTCGTTTGCTCTCATTTCAAGCCATTATATCTCCGTTCGTATTTACTCTATCAACATCAAATAAAAAGCGGGAGAGTGTTTCAAGTCCACACTTTCGAATGCAGTTGTCCTTAGTGGTCTACGTGACCGGCTTCCGACGCTATGACGTGTTGAAAATGTCCTGTGATTGAATCATGGGGCCGTGACCCTGGACCCCAAAGGGTTAAAATCATAGACATGGATTTTTTTTTAAAACCAAAATCAATGCTGAGAGAAATTCAGTCAAAACCATCTCTGAGGCATTTTGGAAGCAAAGATAACAATTTAAACCAAACTAACCAGTGTAATGATAATTATCCCAATATAAAACTATAATTTGACATTGTTATAAAAGAAACACCTGTTCTGTCACAAAGCTCTGGTTAGAAACCTTTTTTTTGTTTTTCAGACAACGTGAACTTGAGAAGAAAGAGGCCGAAGAAATGTCAGCCAAAGAGGTGGAAGAATGGGAGCAGAGCTTGTTGTCCCAGGCGTCCCCCTACACTGTGGACACCCTTTGGGAACTCCCAGCTATAGGACACTTCCTCTGTCTGGCTCAGACCGCCCTCAACCTCCCTGAAATTATATTTTTTGAGTTGGAGCGATGTCTGTTAATGCCTCGCTGTAGCCTTCTCCTGTCCAAAATCATGTCTTCCCTGCTGTCCCCACCACAGAAAAGATCCACTCTGCATCGCCGGCCAGCTCTGCCTTACCGCCGGTGGGAGTCGGAGCTCAGGCAGCGGGTCATGGGCTGGTATCAAACTATCGGTGCCTGTTATGATCAGCCAGGTCGGGCTGAGCAGCTGGGCCTGTGCCACCAGTTCTTCAGCATCCTGGGAGAGGTCAGTCCCTTGGAAGAGAAGCCCTTCCACTTGCTGCCCTTCTACCAGCGCGTATGGCTTCTGAAGGGGCTGTGTGATCATGTGTATGAGACACAGAAGGACGTGCAGGACGCTGTGCTGGCTCAGCCCATCCATGAATGTAGGGAGTCTATTTTGGGCTACGACAGCAAGGAGAATGCCTATATACACTTCCCACATTTCTGCGGGGCAGACCTGAGGATTTACTGCCAAAGCCCCAGCACACCCCCTGCTTTTCCTTTCCCTTCTGTTTTGGTGAAAAGGGTTGAAGTAAAACGAGGAACCGAGGGCAAAGAGTCCAGTACAGTCAAGGTTGAGGGAGAAAAAAGTGACGTTGGGCATTTCGGTGGCTCTTTGGGCACAGGAGACTCTGCTGACCACGGGATGGGAAGAGCAGAGACACAGAGGTTTACCAAGGAAAAAGCTGAGGGAGAGGAAGATGACGAAACATTCAGTTTGTGGTCACTGAAAAAGGAGGAAGAGTCATCTGACGGAGACTCCTGTGAGGATTTTGATAGACATACTAACACCTTGTCGATTTCACCTACAAGCCCTATCAGGAGAAGCGACGTTAAAAATAATTTGAAAAGGGAAAGGGTGGAGTTGGAGCATCAATCCAAAAGACTCAAATTAAAACAGGAGCCAGGCTTCTCTTTGGGCTCCATATGCATCATGAACACAGTGACACAAGAGCCCTGTCTCAGTGTGGTAGAGCACAGCTACACTGGCAGGTCCCCAACACAACCAGTGAAAGCCCATGGACAAAGTCCCACTCAGGGACACCAAAGATCATCATGCTCGGAATGCTGTAAAAGCAAAATTGGTAACATTAAGTCTGAGCCGCTCGAGTGCGGTTACGGCACCTCAGGGCCAGCCACGCAGTTGTCGTCTGAGAGCACTCAAAATTCAAGCGAAGAGAGGGCGTATGACAGAATCTGGACTAAGAAAAAAAAGCGGAAGAAAAAGCGAGGAAGTGAACAGCTGCTGGGGGTGAAAAGAGAGTACAAGCAGCTGCAGCAGGTGGACAGGATGAGTATGTCTGCAGCTGAAGGGGCCAAGTCTGCCATCCAACAGGGGTCCACAGCCAACAAGAGGAAAGACAAGAAGAAGAAACATAAAGCAGGTACCAGAAAAGTCTCAGGCATACAGTTAAATGGATGGAATACTTGTATCATGGCACATAGTTTTTTTTTTTTTGGTTTTTTTTTTTTAGGTTACAATTAGGGATGCACCGATACCTATACCACTATCGGGTATTGGGTCCAATACTCGGTGTATGTACTTGTACTCATACTCGCAAAAGTACTTCGATACAAACACACCGATACTACTTACCACAGCATGACATTCACAGTTCAGTGAAGCAGGTACGCAGCGATGGAGTAATGTCAGCAAGTGTGGAGATTTAACTGAATAAGTGATGGTGACAAAAGTTACGTTAAAGACACAGACAGATGCAGACGGAGCGTTCTGTCCGTCCTCTGCGTACATTCCATCCGTTTTCCAGGTGCTGGCAGATGCGTACCCAGACGGAGAATACCAGCGGGAACAGTGGAGGAAGAGGATCTGTTCAAAGAGCCACTGTGTGACTTAGAGAAAAACTACTGACAAATTTATGACAACTACCCTCAGCGATATCAACATTAGTATCACAATAGTGTTACTGCTGTCGTCTCCATGTCTGCTATTACTGATTTTCTTCCTCTCAAAAAACTTTACTTTTCTTCGTGGTATTTGTCTAGAATGGTTAATTAAGAGCAGTGCCCCCTGGTGGATTGATTGACAAACGCTCATTCCAACACATTAAATGTCAGTAGCAGCACTTTGTTCCAGACTAATGACAACGACAATAAAGCACATTTACAAAAGGAACTAACAACTGGAATGGGATTTTTAAGTACTCATATCTGTACTCTGTATCGGCAACTACTCAAATGTAATTACTTGTACTCAGTCTGGAAAAAAGTGGTATCGGTGCATCTTTAGTTAAAATTATCATTTCACTGTATCAAGATGCAAACAGAAAATACAGGAAATGTGGAAAACCAAAATCTGGAAAAACATTTAGTGTGATATTGCACTTACAGAAAAAAAAAGTATCCAAAGACAGATCCACTGGTGAAACTTGCATCTCAGAACCCCTCAGTTTCACTCGTCCTATCAGTTGTCTCAGGTTAATCCCACCATGTCGCTGAACAGGTCACACTGAAAGTTTAAAGGGCTCATATTTATCTAAACCCACTTTTATCAGTCTTTGGTTCATTTATTTGTGTATTTGGACCCTAATAGTTAATACAGTTTGAATTTGAACCCTCCAGGTGCTGCAAAGCTATCTTTATATTCATTTGGGCAAAAATCGAGTGGATTTCTATAACCAATTCCTGCTTAATTTGTTGCATCTATAACTAGTTATGTCACAACATTTGCACATGTAAGGTCACTTCTGACGAACATTTCTTCGAGTACCCCATAATTCCAAACCCACATTTATAAGGAAGTTCCACACAGATTTGTGGTGCTGGCAGGTGTTTGGTTCGTACATGTGCTTTACTTCAGTGTAGATCTGACAGATGGGTGTGGTTGATATCATGGAACCTCCTAACTCTAAAACGCTTTGACCCTGACTCATTAGTGCTGTTTAATAGTGAAGAACCCTACAATCATGGCCCTCATCATTTAATTTACCGATGTAGATGAATGTCTGTATTTTTAAAATTTTATTATTGCCATGATCATCTTTTGTTGTTAATTGTTATTCATTTTTTGTGAGTTTTCAATACTGTGCAATACTTGTATCTTATTAAAGAGATAGAAGTAATGACAAATGGTGGCCCAAGAGTTTTGCATGTGTATTTGCTGCAATATTATTAGGTTTTTTTTCTCATTTGTTTATCTTTATATCTGTCATTTCTTTGATAGGCAAAAAACTTCAAACCTCAAAGAAAATTAAGGATGAACCTCCGCTTGAACCATCTTTTAAGGTAGTAATTTAGTTTTTTTATTAAAAGACTATTTCTTGCTGTGGACCAGTCTGTTACGGTATTTTTGTAGTCAGTGAAATTGCAACATCCTTTAACATCCTGTTTTCTACCTCCATGTACTGTTTCTCTGTAGTTGGTATGCACTAGTCTTGAGGAATTACGAGAGCTGATCAGTAAGACTGAGGATGAGCTGGATGACCTGGAGAGCACTAAAAAGAGACTGGTAGGTATCAGTCATAGCTCTGACAAGAAGATTCACATATACTTGAGTAAATTTTCTTCATTTGCTTTGGTACATTCCTCAGATGACAATTGAAATCCTTAAAATCCTTAGGCATCAGTTCATTGCATTAGATTGGTACAGAAATGTGCATTGCAATTTACTTTAGAAAACGCTTTCATATGGCACGGATCTGAGCATTTTTACTGTCTGTGTTTGTAAGCAGTGACACAAAGTCTCGTCATTTACACGGCACTGTCATGTTCATTGGCACTAATACTTTTGTGTGATAAACTAAGGATTTAGAGCAGGTTACAAGCTTCAGATGGTAATCCATTGTGTGCTGTTAGTACAATTTGATGATTTGAGGTATGTACCAAAGCACCAGCAAAAAATTATAATTTCAGAGTTTATATTTTCATAATTATAGGGTCGGTGGTATTATAGACGAGAGGCAGTGAAAGACCTCCACAGCACTCTAATCCGGCTACTAAATGAGCTTTCCCCATGGGAACCTAAACTCATAAAGGCCTATCAAAGGAACAGGTATTGTATGAGCTCTCAATCTCAAAATAAATTGACCAGTAGGGATTGTATCATACATTTTTATGAGGTAGTGATACTGAATTGACATTGTTTGTCTTGTGCAGCACAGGCAGGGTTGTTTTGATGTCGTGACAGCAATATTACCTTTAGTTCCACAGCACAAATACAGTAGATGGAAAGTGTTGCTAATTTATTTTATCCTCTGGGTCCTCATCAGGCTTCGTTTGAAGAAGGAATTTGAGGTGTTCAAGAAGCATCCAGAGTACAACAACTTTGTTCGTGAGGAGTGTATTTCATCATCGTCAGATGATGACGAGGAGAGGGTTTTAGGTAAAGAGGTGTGTTTACTGACTGAACAATACAGAAGATCAGAAGAGGAAGACTTGGAGCATGTGGTTCCCAGAGGCCTTTGGACTGGGGGTAATGTACTTTATTTAAATCTAATGTTCAGACTTTGATTATTTTATAACGATTTAGCATAATATGTCTGGTCCTAAATGTTTCATTGCAGTTAACTGTCTGATTTCTGAGACTATTTAGTTGCAGGGAAATGAATGTCCAGTCATTACAGTGACTGGACATTCATTTATCATTAGTTTTGTTAGTACAAATATGATTAAGATCTATAAGACAATTAGGCCACACTCATGGTACTGGGTATCTTTCAGCACCATGTAGTCAAGGAGACGGATGCTTTTTCTGTCTATAAATACTTCCTTCTATGTGGAGGGTATAATGTACTTCTTGACATGTTCCTGATGCAACTTGCAGCTATACCAGATCATTATCAAGTGTTTTGGTTCTTGTTGCATTGGATAACCCTTTTGACTTAATATGCACTGGTGCATCAGTCAAAAATCAGTGTTAGCAGGTATAATCCTTGTTGACTCGACATCAGCTATTGGGAAATGATATGATATTCACTGATGGCGTTGAGTGATTGTTATGTTGCTGATTGTTGTTTACTGTGAAGCCTGTCTTAGTGTTTTCTCATTTGTACAGCTGAATCTTTGCTCATTCAAAGATTGCATGATGGGCTCAAAGTTCAGTTTTTTTTATATAATGATGAAGACTTATTTGTTTCCCTGGCCCAGAAGGAGGAATTGATTTAAACAAAAACAAAATAAATAAAAGGGTATTGGCTTCAGCTAGCTGACGCTTGTTATTATATATATTGTATAGGTATCAGCCCAGAATTTCACAGGCTTTACACAGTAATGACCCCTTCATTTTTAAAAGACAGTTCTATTACGTTTTCAGGAAGCACCAGGGAGTTTGGGACTGAGTCTGCTGGAGAGACAACCATGACGTACATCACTCCAAATCATCTAAAAATCCCACTGGCCAGCCCTGATAAAGGTGTTAGTCTACTGCCCAGACCTCAGACTGGTACGAGTAACAGTTCCTCTACCCCTGACTCTGAGCTGCAGTCCAGATCCGAATTGATCCATTCAGATCAATCCAGCAACTCCAACTCTGCATGGGCATCAAGGATACCAGCCCAGACTACTGTGTCACCGAAACCCCCCATCCTTCACCTCACTACTGGACTACCTAAGGGCTACACGCCCATCCCCACATTGCTAGCCAAGAGTGTGGGAAACAAAGTGACCTTAATGAAACGGCCTGCTGAATGCCTCGGAGTCAACAGCATAAATGGACAGAGCAAAAGGCCTGTAGTCTCCTCCTTGCCTACCTCTGCAGTGGATACCACTAAACTCTCAAAAGCACAAAGTTCTTCATCTAGTTCCCAGCAGAACGCTCAGCAATCACAGGCACAAGGCCAGGTGAAACAAACACCAACAGTTCCACAGCCAGGACTGGCCACAATGATGGCAGCTCCCCCTAAATCACCGCAGACCAAACCAAGCCAGACCCTACCAAAAACTGTCCAAGTGGTGTACAAGGTACCTGAGGGGCTGGGTCATCTTGTGAGGAAAGACAGCAGCAGCCCAGTCAAGATCTCTGTTCATCCTGCTGTGGACCAAAACGCTGGAGAGAGGATAATGCAGCAAGTGGTAATTTTGCCTTCTAACCTTCTTATTAAAAAAACTGAAGAAAAATCGTTGTTACATCAACAACAGTCCAAGAGAGTTCAGGACCCAGTTCCTGAAGTGGCCACATCATTATGTATGTCCACCAATGTGCCTGGTTTCACCATTCCTGAAAACAGAATCCCTATTCAGCAAGTGGCACCTTTAAAAGATGCCAGGACAGTGAGGACCTCCTCTCCTTCTGTTTCCCCTGGTTTGCAGCAGACGGCCATAAACACGGCAGGATTCAAGGGTACACTGCCTCGTAGTCTTCAGACTACTACATCACAATGTATACCAAACCACTCACCTGTCATGACTCCTGCCAGTGCAGTTTATACTGATCCTGCTAAGTCCACAGACCCTAAACAGGAACTCAAGACTGTGTGTATACGTGACTCGCAGTCTATCCTTGTAACAACTAGAGGAGGCAACACTGGGATTGTGAAAGTCCAGACATCCTCAGACCAGAATGCTCTTGGTTCTTTGCCCACCAGTCCCATCATAACTATTTCACCTCAGTTTAAAGCCTTTCTTGTATCCAAGACATCACCAACTCTTTGTCCTTCCATTCCCGCCCAGACTTCCTCATGCACCATCCCAGCACTGACAAGTATCTCAGTGGCCCAAACTCAGAGGCAGGTTCCCTCAGTATTAAAGTCCCCCTCTACTGTCAGACTTCCTATGGTTACTTCTGTCACTGGAAGCATTCCTGTCACAGCCCAAGTAAGCCAATCTGTAGATTCTACTGTTGCCTTAACTCAAGGCTCCAAAATTTCAGCTAGCTGTACTGAATCAACAAAGAGTGCTCTACTAACACAGACAGCAGGGTCTGGTTCTTGCTTGCAACCATCATTAGTAAAAAATGCTGTTGTTGTCCCCTCACTCACTAATTCTGGTGCTTCCCAAGGTGCCACAGCAGCAGAGTTCATCAGCAAACCTTTTGTGAAACGGACCAGTACAGACGAAATGTCACAAGTCACTAAATTTATCTTAGTCACTCCCTCTTCTTCCACTTCCTCCTCAATGGTCGGGGTTTCATCCACGAAAACACTCCCCGGTTCACAAGTCATGTTCATTGGTCAACCCACAGTGACGTCATCCATGACCGTCATGCAAAGCTCCAAAGCAGTTCCAAAGCAGGTAGTAGCTGCAGCACCTAGCGGACAGCGGCTGGCTACTCCATTATCCAGTGAGAAGATGGGAGTAAGCCCAAGCCAGTGTGTTAGCAGCCTCAACTCCGAGCCATTGTCCAAGGCCAAGAACATCACCTTGCCCTCAGGTGGGTTTTTTTTATTTGATCTTTAGCACATGCTTGTGCATGTTTTCAGTAAGTTTGCTATGTGCAGACAACTAGAAAAGATGTGCCACAGTATTTGGTTCAGGTTACTTTATTTGAAAATGTAGATAGAACTGGTTTGTAGAAACTGCATCCATCATGACACATTCTCTGACACAGAAACACAGACAGTAGACAAATGATATGATATATGATAATGATAAATAATACAACAAAATGCAACAATATAATTACCCAAAGATGACTTAAATTGAGAAAATGTCTATAAAATCACAAAAAATGAAACAACTAAATGAGTAACTCCCATCTGATCAGTAGTACAACACCTTGTTCATTTCTGTGTTGGCTTGATTTGAACCTGAAATTGATTCTACAAAGGCTGAGAGTGGTTTTTACCCCTCGGCCAACTCTGGCCAGAAGGGTATTGTGATCATTTTGTCATCTGTCTGTCTGTCTGTCCATTCAACAATGTGGTCGCATTATCTGAATAATATGTTGAGATATTGTCACCAAATTTATCCTGTGGATGCATCTTGGCATGGAGCAGAAGCCTATTGAAAATAGGTCCTTCTTGACCTACTTTTTCAAGGTCAAGTGACGACATATAGTGACATCGCTATATTTGGCCGAGGGGTATTAAAAATACGCAACATGTTATGTTATGAAATGGAGATAGTTTTGTGCTGAAACTGACTAGTAGAGAGGGTTAAACTGGGTTAGCCTGGGACCTATCAATCACATTACTGAACCACATAATACTAGGATGGAAGGAAAGACTGCAGCAGAATACACAAACTGATTTCTTGCTTTTATTTTTATCTGATTTCAACTTTTGCAGGCGTTCACATCCAGTTTTCAGGACAGACGACGACCATCGGACAGACCATTGGTGTCCTATCGCGTTCTCCCTCCAAGAACAGAGTATCTAACTCTGATTCAGGCCAAAAACCCATCTCAACTGGACAGATTACAGTCCCAAGTTCAAACATCATCTCAAGCCGTTCCTCCTTGCTGGCCTCTCACACTTCACCGCCCACTGCCTCTAATCCTCAAGGTATGTCTTCCTTCTCTGTGATCTCCAAACCAGTCTCTTCCACAACCACATCCTCTGCTACAGTGGACTCTTTCCCTGCAGGAGACACATCAAAGAAGAACCCTGGGCTGTCCACAGATACACTGGCCAGTGAGTGTCATGCTCATGTAACAACTTCAGTACAGAGTAGTCCATTTCAAAACTCAATACCTGCCATGGTCCATCACTCCCCAAATATCCAAAGTGGCATTACTCCTAAAACGTCCATGTTACCTTCACTCCAGTTTCCTCTCAATAAGACCCAAGCACAGATCTACTCAGCAACAACAAAACCTACTAGTACCACTGGGGACCTTTTATCATCATCAACAACAGCCTCTACTCCAGTCACCACATCTGCTACTGGCACAATCCAGCAGAAAATAGTCATCAACACAACCACACCCCTTGCCGCTGGTACGCATATCGTTCTTAATAATGCACACTTTGTCGTACCACCACAGGGTTTGAGTCCAGGCACCCATGTCCTCATCATCTCAAGTCCTGCAGCACAACAAGTGCCTAGTACAAGTGCTGTCACCACTGGAGCAGCAGCAGTACCCCTACAGGGGGTAAGCCATGTCACTGTAGCCCCTCAAGCATCAGTTTTACCCCAGTCCCCAACCAGGCTGCCCAGTGTACCAGCCATCAGTTCTCCTTTTGTAGCATGCACACCTGCTCTTGGACCACCGTTGGTAGCAGCCAGTCCCAGTGTCACACCAGTCCAGTTAACAGGAGCAACTGGTTTGAGCTCCACACTGTTAGCCAGTAAAACAAATGTAGTATCTGCTTTGCCAAGGTTGCCGGCCTTGCAGGCTGTTAACATTGCATCAGCACCCACTGTGGTGTCAGCCCTGCCCCGGTTGGATGGTGCAGGCCTAGTCTCGCCAGTAACAACCAGCTCCTCTGCTGTCGTCTCGCAGCCAGCTGTTGTTAGGGCAGTTGCCGGTACAGCCACACAAGGTGAATGTTTGTCCGCCATTTCAGCTACACTGGCACTCCCTTCGCCCAGGTTGTCAGCACCTGCATTATCATCTGTTGTTTTACCCAACCCATCCGCTGTTTCTCTGCTCAGTCCTAATCCAGCACCCACATCCTCTGTTGCACCCAGTTTGTATCCTTCCTCTCTTAACCCACAAGTTGTTTCTGCAACAGCTGTCCGGCCCCAGCAGACAGCGGTTCAAGCTGCTGCCCCTTCCACTGCTCCATCACAAGCGTTGCTACATATGGGACTTGGCAATACATCTGTCAGAAAACCACCACCAGCAGTCCTTCATCCAGTCCTCAGTGGTGCACGGGCACAAGTATTACCAACAGTGGCTGTCCCGCCAATTGTGAGCACAGTTTCGAGGATGCAGACTCTGCCCATTGCCACAGTTCCACCGATTGGAAGCACCGTAAACCGTTTGGAATCGGCTCCTATTGTGTGCATGCCACTCACCAGCAGCACCGTTATAGTCACTGCAAGCCAGCCAATGACAGCACTGGAGACCAACGACAGCATCCATCCACCCGCGGTTCTGTCTGGTTCAGCACTGGGAAAACACTCTGTGCAGACTTCAGCACTAAGTATGCATACTAGTGTAGCATCGAAGCTACTCATTAGTCCTGATGGTGCTGTTTTGAGCACAGATCAGTGCCAGGTCGGGCCAAAACCGAAGGCTGCGCTGGTGGTTTCCCCCAACAGTTCCACAGCAGCACTGCATACACGGGATTCCTCACTGCAGCCTTCACAGATGAACACAAAGTAAACCAGTTCACAGAGACTAAGACTCGAAGATCGAAGGACACACACATCATTTCATCTGCTTACTTTGCCAAGGTTCATATCTATTTGCTTGTAGTGTTTCTGCAGATAGTTCAAGAACTTTAGCTTGACTCACTATTTCAATTGTCAAAGTACAATAGTTTATTCATCTAGTATGTAAACTGTAAGCTCAATCAGACAGACTGGAAATGTATACTGTGATGATTTTCCTTATGTGGAAACCATTGGCATTGCCCTTGGATGAATGTTAAAGACTTTCCCATTTCATGTTATGACCAGTAATGACGACGCAAATAACAAATCAGTAGAATGGGTTAGAATAAATGAATTTCAGCTTCAGTTTTTGTAATACTTTTCAATGCCATTAGATACTGTTTGAAGGGTTATTTACTGAGAAAATAGTAATCGCAACAATTTGATCGATTTTGAACAATACAATTCTGTGTATCAAATTTCAGTCAAATTGTCCTTTTTTTTAAAGTAGTAATTGTCTGAAAATTTACATTTTACCTTTTAGAATGTAAAACTCATAGATGAATTTGTACTACATGTTTAAGTCTACATGAAATGTTTTGACTTCACATTTATTTATTTTTACCATATAGATTTTTTAGAAATATTTACTAGGTACAATTTCATTGGACAAATGTGGACATTACTGCATGGAAATAAACAGTGCAACTGTCCCAGGAGTTCAAACAGCGTTCTTATCCACAGCTTCTTTTATTGTTTAGTGAAACAACTTATGTACATTGTGCTCATATATGTGATTAACCACTTTACAAAGAAACGGCTACAAGGATTTCATCTGTTGATATTCTAATCTATGAAACTTTAGGAACAATACTGACAGTAATCATATCAGTAGGCATCCGCTAGAATTGAGGGTTGTTCATTGTTTTCCTTTTTTCTTCAGAGGTTGATCAGATAGTCTTTAGGGGGAATATGGAGGAGGCAGCGGCCCAGAGGAGATCTTTTCATAGGCTGGAGGAGCATTAGGAACCTGGAGACAGAGGGACACATATGTTCTCAAAAAGCAGTGCAGAAGTTCTACTCTATAACGTCCTGTCCTTTTCCGAGCATTAGGCTGAAGGTGTTAATATGATCACTACTACAAACTAAAAACTACAGAGCCAACCTTAAAGCAGACAGAATGCAAAATAAAACGTATCCATTCTTTGCCTGTTATAAAGTAGGTCTGGGGTCTGTAAAAATTATTTTGAATCTATAAATATTCTCAGCCAATATAAAATATATACAGCCACTTTTCCGATAAGGGAACCTGACGTGGGCTCTTGGGAGGTCACCATACATCGTTCAGTCCTCTGGAACCACCAGACCCAGCAGAAGCATCCTGACCCCCTAACATGACAGGTGAGACTAACCTGTTCAATCAGGTACACTATGGCTATGTTCAGAGTCCAGGCAAATGTGTCCGAAATCCAATTTTTTTGCTCATATGTGACCTGTATCCGATCTGTTAAAGACAGATTGAACAGCACTAACACAATTTTTTTTCAAATCTGACCCAGGCCACTTTAATATGTGGTCCTGAATCCGATACTTACCTAATATTTTGCTGTGCGACTTAAATCTGAACGGCCAGGTCGCATTTATCCGACCTTTATGTCATTGAAGTGCGACAAACATCACAATTCTGCGTCCCAGGAGGAGGAGCGGTGGGAAAAACATTTACTTGCATAAACACAGTGTGTGTCTGCGTGGTCACGTATTACATCAGGACCTCTTTTGTGTATGCGGGTCAGTTGAGGGTTGCATTCAGTTCATACTCAAAACTGATAGAAGTCGCATTTAATGTGGAATATGAACAAGCACACAAAAACTCAGATTTCACCAAAAAATCTGAATTGTGCATTAAGACCTGCTGTCTGAATGTAGCTTATGTCTCCTTTAAGGAAACTTTATGAAGAGGTAGGCATGAGCTAAAGATAATCCTGTGAAAATGGGTGGATTTGTAAAAATGAATAATGGCTGAGGGTTTCATGTGTTACATTGGAGAACCCTTGGCTAATGGAATGGTTAAACGATAAGCCACCAACAGATGCATTATTTTTGTCACTATAGTTACCAATGGTAACAGTTAAAACTAGAAAAGCACTCAGAGAGCACAGGACTCCCCCCAATCACCACCAAAATGTAATCATTTGTTCCTTCTACCAGTATCAACATTTCATGAAAGTTTCATAAAAATCCATCAGTAACTTTTTGAGTTATCTTGCTAATAGACAATCAAACAAACCCCGATAAAAACATAACATCCACTATTCTTGGCTGAGGTAATAATCAGTGAGAGAGGTAAAACCTATTCACAGGGTTCCCATGGGGTATTCAAAGTCTTGAATTAACAAATCTGCATTTAATACTTTTAAAAAAGTCTTTAAAAGTTATTAAATTTGATATGGTAGGTCTTAAGTTATGTTGCCATAAATGGGTCTAAATGTGTCTGTTAAATGTCCAAAATGCAAAGAAAGTAACGTTGGTCAACTCAGTTCCACTCGTTCCAACCCAACAATTTATACTGAAATTAGGAACCAGTTATCACAAACTTTCCAGCCCCCAGTGAGACATGACTGAATGCTGGGAATCAAGGCGTTGGAGTAAATAAATACATTTTCCTAAATTCTAGGAGTCACAAATTTTTGCCAGTATGGTCATGAAATGGGCATTAAATTTTGTTCTAAGTGCTCTTAAAAAGTCTTAAATTTCATTTGTAGGAACCCTGTATACACTAACGTTACTGTGGAACCAACAACTTCACTTCATGTTTAACCAACAAGGAGTATGGATTAGAGGAATAAAAAAAATGGTTCTTTTTCTAAACTACTTTTAATCTGCCAATTAATTGTCAAATAGTTGTAGTTATTGTATATAGCCTGGCTCAAGTGGATTTAACTAAGCAAGTAATTCACGTCCTTCATTAGATAATTACTGCAGTGATTACTATGTTCCAGCTGTTGTTTAACCCAAACTGATGCAGTGAGGAGCTTCCCATCTCTGAAATGACCCTCACTTTGACTGAAGCATAAAGACTGGAGTGTGATGGAGAAGACTACACAGTGGTCCAACTGTCCATCATCAATACAAGATCTTGGGCAAAAATCAATGCACTGATTGATGTACAAAATGTTGTGACATTTATGACAACACATAGCACCATGATGAATGTGTCCTGTATTCAAAGCTAAGCATGTTGACTTTTTTTTTTTTAAATTTTGGCTGAGAAGTGTATCAGCCTGTAAACGTCAGCGTCTCATAGCACATAAGTAAACATGCATCATTATTTCTACATCTTCCTCTCCAATACCACATTTGACCCACACATAGCATATCTCTAACCTCTATCTCAACAAATCTGACAAACATTTTAAAATCTAACAAAATAATCTGAATAATAAAGCTCTGTATAAACTGTTGGGCAGGGCTGTTCAACTCATTCTAGTTCAGGTTCCACATTCAGCTCAATATAATCTTAAATGGACCAGACCAGCAAAAAAAATAATATAATAACCAATAAATAATGTCAACTCCAAACTTTTCTTTAAGTTTTATAGTGGAAAAAGTAAAATTACATTCTGAAAATGTTTCCATCTACAAAAGATGTGCTTTAACCGCCAACCCTTCGGTTATTGGACAATCCACTCTGCCATCTGAGCCATGGACGCCCCAGATAGAATATTGGTACAATTACACTTAGATCTCTTAAGACTTCTCAGGTTCATATTTTTTCCAGGTTATTCATATTTTTTGTGAAAGGATAGTTTACAAATGTAAATATTTTCAAGTCATTTTACCTTTTTACACAAAAAGAGAAAAATTTGGAATTGTCATTGTAAGTTATTATGAGTATTTTACTTGTTCAGTGCACTTGAGACGGAATTGGTCTGAATGTGGAACCTGAATTAAAAGGGTTTTAACACCCTTGATTGTTAATATCGTCAGTGTAATCTTTGTACTTTGAATGGACTGGATCGGACCCTTTGGTGGGCTGGTTTTGGCCCATGGGCCGTATGTTTGACATCCCTTCTGCAGACATTTGATGTGACTTATTGAGAGCCCTTCTGCTTCGGTGGATACATCCCAGGTCAGGGGGGGGCTCATTAGATGTGCACCCCCTCCTCTCACTTGACCCTCACGTGCACATACCTCCCTGCCTTTGTGCAGAGGCCTTTCTAATACCCACCTCTGGTCTGGTGACATAATCTCCTTTTCAAGCGGTCATTACATCAGACCCACATGCTCTGTACATGGTTATGAGACCTGAGGCTTTGCTCTGAAAAGCATCCTGACTTCGGATTAGACCGACACCACACTAGTTTTGTTGGCGACCGTCATGAGCCGAGCACCTCTTCCCTCACCGCTGTCCGGAAGCTGCCGAAGTCGGTCAGAGGCATCTTGTTATCTGCTGAGGGTCCTGCCTCTGAGTACTGGCCTCCTGTGAAACTTGGTGACCCTGACCTGGGGCTCTGTGGGGGGGAGGGGGGAGAAAGATCAATGAGGAATTGTGGGAAAATACCAAGACATAAGTAGAAGGGTGTTCAGTGGCGGCTGGGGAAATGATTTTTTGGTGGTGCAGTATCCAAGTCAGTTTTTAGCTGTAGGATACATGTACATGCACCACTATTTTAAAATATTAATTCATTTGAAATAAAAGTACACAGTATGTGTTTTCAGACATGTCCCTGACAAGTGTCTTTTCCCCTGATAGTTGGCCAATGAATTTAGACCAGGGGTGGAGGGAGTGTGAGTAGATCACATGGCATTAAAAAAATCAACATTAGGGTTAAAAAACATATTAACGATACCACTAATACTGAGAATCAATCCTGCGCCCCCCCACACTGTAGTTCAGGGGTGTCAAACTCATTTTAGTTCAGGGGCCACATTCAGCTAAATTTGATCTGAAGTGGGCCAGACCAGTAAAATAATAACATAATAATATATAAATCATATCAACTCCAAAATTTTCTCTATGTTTTAGAGTGAAAAAAGTAAAATTAAACAATGAAAATGTTTACATATACAAACTATCCTTTGAAACAATGTGAATAACACAAACAAACTGAAACAATAGGTGTATTTTTAACAATATTCTGCCTCAGTTTATCATTACCTAATGTTCATTATACCTTACAGATCACAGTGGATCTACAAACACACAAAACATTTAATATCAGGCAAAATATTGTTAAAATTACATTTACTTCTCTTAAAATATTTCAGGTTGTTTGTATTTGTTCAGGTTATTCACATTCTTTGTGAAATTATACTTTAATTTAGTGTAATTACATGAAAATATTTATATTTACGAAGAGAAATTTGGAGTTGTGAGTATTTATAAATAATTATGACAGTATTTTACTGGTCCTGCCCACTTTAGATTGAATTGGTCTGAATTTGGAACCTGAACTAAAAGGATTGTTAATATCTTAAGTGTAATTTTTGCATTTTACACCTTCATCCCAAGGGCCACACTGGACCCTTTGGCAGGCTGGATTTGGCCCCTGGGCCGCATGTTGGACACCTGTGCTGTAGTGCATTTTGATAACCACTGAACTAACCAGCTGTTTACTCCTAACTCAGTGGCGTTACTTACAGACCTGTTCACCGATTCTATTTCTGAGGAAGGTCTTGATTCTTTTCGGAATGTGACGTTTACTCTTGTGGGCGGGGCTTGGGCACAAGTTTTTGCGCCCTGACGGCTTGTATTGGAGGGGGGTCCACTGCACACAAGCCATTTGTAACGGGAGTCTATGGAGTTCTCGAGCAGCGCCCCAAACAGGAAACATGTGACTTAACTGCTCACTAAAATGACCGAAAACATTTTCAAACGCCACTTGAATTCAGATTATACACAGTACTCACTGCCTGTGTCATGTACAGCTCGTTTATTTAAATATTAATGTTTTTGTAGAATTATTTTAGGTGATTCCAGTTGTTTTCTTCCTCATGTGAGATGGGGCGGTGCCTTAGTTCCTATTGATGAGCCGCCACTGAGGGTGTTGAATGGAAGAAAACCATAAACCTGTGAAATACCTGACCGACAGCAGACAGACGTAGAGTCAGAGCTTTTGTTAAGAATAAACGCAGACGGTCTCACCCTGATTATTCTGTAACCACTCCTCTTCTTGAAGTACCAGCATCCCAGGATCAGAAGAGCAGCCAGGACGACCACCAGCAGAGCAATGCCCACCGCCCTGAGGAACACCACACAGTTCACAGACAAGGGCCGTTAGCAAATATCACATACTGGAAACAGGATGTGTACGGTCAAACAAACATACTCCTCAGCTCGGACGTATCCCCGCCTGCCGCTGGCGAAGTAGATGTTGAAGTCTCCACGAGGCATTCCGTCTGTACGATTACACCGCATCAAGCTACAACAGGACAAGACACTTTGACCACATCACCTTCTTTGGTTTCATCACTTTATCATTTCAGGTGTCGGTACAGCCTACTATAAGAACAACTTCCTGTTGGTTTTCACACCAGGACTCAGACATTCCTACAGGATATAAACGCCTTTGAAGGCACAAGGCCAGTACCTGGTCTGGATACATTTAACCCCTGAACACCACCACCTGCTGCTACTAATACTAATTCTTCTAAAATGCTTCATTATATCTTTACCACTTAATTTACTCCAAATGTTGCACTATTTGTCATATTTATTTAACAATCTATTTCTCATAGTCTAATATGTTTGCTTAACCACCCTCTCTTCTAATTCATGTCATTTCCATTTACTTTGAACCTTTTTTGACACATTTACTTGGTCAGTAAAGAAGATATATATGAATGCATAAAACTTCATAAGATAAAAACTTTTTTTTAAATTTTGTACCATTTTCAGTTGAAGAACATAAAAATTGGGACTTTAAAAGAAACTTTAGGTTTTCTTGAATCAAAGGATGGTTGACAGTTGTTGCTGACTGCTATTATACATTAAATTAAAGAAGAATAATTGAATACCGCACGATCAGTGGTCCTAAAAACAGCTCTGGGTCTTTGAGGGTTAAACACCTCTAAGTTGTGTTATGTTGAACTGATTTGTTCAAATTTTACAATAGTATCTCCCATTTTTATGTCACTTTTTAATTTTATTTTACAGAAAACGAATGGTCCTGGTCCAAATGTTGCGTAGAAATACTTAAATTAGTGTCACAACCTCAACTGAAAGTTATGGAAAAACAACTATGACCTTTATCAAATATTTGATTGAAGTCTGTAATCCCTAGTGTTCAATAAACTTGTTCAGGTTGATGATTTTAATTCTTGAATTCATTTAATTTGATCACATGTTACACCAATGTGGTCCCGCTGCTGTGGAGTAGGGTGTAAAAATCATCATCCTAACAGACTTCTTTTTAATCTTTTTTTCTTCTTACATTTAAACAAGTGATAGATTGTCACTGATGAATGGGAGCATCACCTCAGTAATAAAAACATTTCAACTAAAGTCTGCTTCTCTTCTCTGATCAAATAAAAACAGGTCGTTTTTTTTTTTTTTTTTTTAAAGCCGACAACAGTAACTGACAGACATGGAAAAACCCAAACTCTCCTGGACACCCATGACAGGCCTGATGCTGTCGAGTCAAAAACCAAATCAAAGACTGTCTTACCAAATTGGATAATGAAGTTGCAGAGGTACTTCGGTGGTGGCGTCTTCTCTGTGTTGTTTCACTGTTCAAATCTCTTTGCCTCAGTGTGTCTGAGAGAATAGGGGTAAAAAATCCTCATGACCGTCACGGGTTAGAGGCTCATGGTTAAACCCACTGAAGCAGAGTAATTACCGTGAAACCCCCAGGGTCCTGAACACAACATTACTTTCTAGTAGTGAAAACTACAGGAGTCAGCTGGTAGTCTTTTCACATAAAAGGACATCTGTGTGGTAAGATATATGCTAAATCCAGCATCTAGATTTAGCGGCATTCACAAGGATGCCTCAGCTACTGTTGATACTGATGCCTTCACTAACAACGTCTTAGTCTGTAAAAACTGAGTCCATCTAAAGTCAGTCTCATGGCACACAAGTGATTGCAGTTCAAGCCTCATTTCCAGAAAAGTTGTGAGATTTTGTAAAATTACTTTTTAATTCACTTGAAACTTTTTTAACTGACCCAAGTACTAAAAAGGAGGAGATTAACGGATGTTTTCAGTGAATAGCTTAATAGTATTTGTAGATTTTGACACACTCAAAAAGAGTGGGGAGATGGAAAAACAGAGAAGTTTACAGAAATACAAAGAACATTGTTGTATCAGATTCCGCAGTTACATAGTTAAAAAGGCAATTATTTTCAAAAACAGAATCATGGTTGGTTTAATCTGGAGTTTTGTATGATAAAAAGAATGAAAAATCTGCAAAGTAATACCAATGAATAAAAGACTTGTAACACAGGCATCAAACATACGGCCCGTGGGCCAAAACCGGCCCACCAAAGGGTCCAATCAGCCCTGTGGAATGAATTTGTAAATGTAATTATTTTAGTTCAGGAGCCAGATTCAGCCCAGTTCAATCTCAAATGGATCAGACTAATAAATCCCAATCATGATGACCTATAATTAATGATGACTACAAATTGTTCTCTTTGTTTTAGTGTAAAAAGTAAAATTACACAAACATGTTTACATTTACAAACTATCCTTACACAAAAAATGTGAATAACCTGAACAGCTATGGACAATCTAAAATGTCTGAAGAGAATTAAGTGCAATTTAATTTTTATTTTATTTATTTATTTTACATTGTCCATATTTTTCAGTATTTGGGATGATATTTTAATACAGTCTTTTTACACTTTGTGTTGGCTGCTGAACAGAACAGAGCTGCTAAACGGATTTTCATTGCTCACAATGAAAATGCAGCTCTATTCTATTCTATTCTATTCTGTTCGGTCCTGTCCTGTCCTGTCTTGTTCGGTCCTGTTCGGTTCTGTCCTGTCTTGTTCGGTCCTGTTTGGTCCTGTCCTGTCTTGTTCTGTCCTGTCCTGTTCGGTCCTGTTCTGTTCGGTCCTATCCTGTCCTGTCCTGTCTTGTTCTGTCCAGTCCTGTCCTGTTCGGTCCTGTCCTGTCTTGTTCTGTCCTGTCCTGTCCTGTTCGGTCCTGTCCTGTCCTGTCTTGTTTGGTCCTGTTCGGTCCTGTCCTGTCCTGTCTTGTTCGGTCCTGTTCTGTTCGGTCCTGTCCTGTCCGGTCCTATCCTGTCCTGTCCTGTCCTGTCTTGTTCTGTCCTGTCCTGTCCTGTTCGGTCCTGTCCTGTCTTGTTTGGTCCTGTTCGGTCCTGTCCTGTCTTGTTTGGTCCTGTTCGGTCCTGTCCTGTCTTGTTTGGTCCTGTTCGGTCCTGTCCTGTCTTGTCCTGTCCTGTCCGGTCCTGTCCTGTTCGGTCCTATCCTGTCCTGTCCTGTCTTGTTCTGTCCTGTCCTGTCCTGTCCTGTTCGGTCCTGTCCTGTCCTGTCTTGTTTGGTCCTGTTCGGTCCTGTCCTGTCTTGTTTGGTCCTGTTCGGTCCTGTCCTGTCTTGTTTGGTCCTGTTCGGTCCTGTCCTGTCTTGTTTGGTCCTGTTCGGTCCTGTCCTGTCTTGTCCTGTCCTGTCCGGTCCTGTCCTGTTCGGTCCTATCCTGTCCTGTCCTGTCTTGTTCGGTCCTATCCTGTCCTGTCCTGTCCTGTTCGGTCCTGTCCTGTCTTGTTTGGTCCTGTTCGGTCCTGTCCTGTCTTGTCTTGTCCTGTCCTGTCCGGTCCTGTCCTGTTCTGTCCTGTCCTGTTCGGTCCTATCCTGTCCTGTCCTGTCCTGTCCGGTCCTGTCCTGTCCTGTCCGGTCCTATTCTATTCTATTCTATTCTGTTCTACTGCCACTGTACTTTACAGTTGTGAAGGTGTGTTTGGTGTCCTCCAAACATAGTGTCTTGTCTGATGTCTAAAAAAGTGCTGTTTTGTTCTCAATATTCCAAAGAACATTCTTCCAGTTAATCTCACAATCTTCCAAATGTTTTTGGGCTGAAGGCTTCCTCTCCCATAAAGCTTTGACAGGTGAAGAACCATCTCTTCCATCTCAGCTGCTGAAGCTTTTACCCATAAAGACCTAAATATCCACCTTTAACCAAAACCATCTACTGATCTAAACTGTTAAAATACCTGCTGATCCATTAATCCTATCAATACATGTAAATAACTGATGTAAAATACAGTTCTTCATCTTTTCATGGTCATCAGATATGACTCATTTGGACGTTCAGAGGCTCCGTAGTTACAGTGGAAACACCGTCATCTTCTACAACATTGATTCACCAGTAAAACCCATGGAGTTGGATCAATGACAGTGGATGGAAACACTGGGTTTATGTTCAGTTCATGATAGATTTGCTGAAAAAGTGACTTTCTTCAGTTTTCTCTGTTTTTGATATAATAACCTTTGAATTAACTCGGAGTTTTCATGAACATCTAAATCAAATATAGGAAACTGAATATAGGAAAATACATGATTTGCAGTGAAAATGCTAAATAGAGGATAAAAGTATAATAAATGGAGGTAAATCACTTAAGAAGGTTAACTAGAGAGAAAAGTTTATTTGGGAACTGACACAAAAGTAGCACTGGGTCTTTACGGGTTAAAAGTTCATAACAGGTTTATACTAAAATCCCTTGAGACGCATTCACAGTCCTTAAAGGAGTGATATTTTGCTTTTGTTAAAAGGAATTCTTCATTTTCCAACATTTCCCTGTGGTCTCCATAATCTGTAAATGCTCTGCTTGGGTCTGAATTCTTCATTAATTCAACTCCACAGGTCCATCTTCAACCCTGTTTCTGAGTAATGACACCAGAAAGGTCGTTTTGAGCGCTGGCCCTTTAAATGCATAGGAACCACTTCAGGCCCCGCCCCCTCCAGGTTGTTGGCTGTGCTGCTCTGTCCCGTTCAACCAACAACTGAACATTTTAGGTAATGGGCTCCAAGTTTGGCCATATTTTCAGTATGTACTAAAACTGCTGCTGCTGACAAACAATTATGGAGAAATACTGGAGAAATGTTCATCTGAAATCTGGATCTTATATGTGCAAATGTGGAGACGGAACTAGTTATAGACATAACAGATTAAGAAGGAATTAAAACAGGTTGTAGAAATCCACTCCATTTTTGCCGGAATGAATATAATGATAGTTTTGCAGCAGCTGGAGGGTTCAAATTCAAACTGTATGAACTATTAGGGTCCAAATACACAAATAAATGAACCAAAGACTAAGAAAAGTGGGTTTAGAGAAATACATTCGCAGAAAATTTATTAGACCACCCCTTGTTTTCTCCAATTTCTTTTCAGTTTTAATGCCTGGTCCAACTAAAGGTACATTTGTTTGGACAAATATAATAACAACAAAAATAGCTCATAGTAGTTTAATTTCAGAGCTGAAATCTATCCATTTTCCATGTTTTCTTGATAAAAACCAAGATCACTTCAGTTCTTCCAACAATATCTATGGCATTGTACTGACAAAAACAGTGCTTTTAGACATTCCATGTTTTCTTTTTTGTCTGTTTTAGTCACGTGATACACACAGGAGTTAGTACTGGATTGCATAACCATTGTTTTTGATGACTTTTGATGGTCTGATCATTTTTTCCACGACTGTATGACTCCTTAAACTAACCTCTATCTCAGTAGTTGTGAGGTTACTAGTGCTAACTCGTTCTACGTCTGTTGAATTAGGTCAGTTGTATCGATAAAATGACAGTGAAATGAATTCTTGTCAAAAAACCCAAATTACATTAACCGTGATTTCATTTATAAAAGTATTGACGGGTGCTGGGATCATGGTTGGACATAAAAGGAGAATCCACCAAAGGACTAATGTTTTCAAGGATGGTTTGACTCTCCCTTTGTGCCAAACATCATGACAGAATTGTTCAGAGAGAATATTACTCAGTACAAAATTACAAAGGTTCATGAAGTCCTTTGGAATCTTTGTGTGAAAGGATGCAAACCACTGTTGAATGTACATGACCTTTGACCCTCAGGCTCCAGTGCATGACTATCCATTCTGTTACAAAGATAAATACACATACATGGACTCAAGAGGATGTTTGAAAACTGTTGTTACATTCCACGGTCCACTGCTGTGTCTAGAAATGCTACCCGAAAAATACAACACAATGAAAGTGACATCGAAACAAAAATGAAGATTTAAGTGAAGTAAAGAAACAAATACACCAGAAATGATGTGAGAGGAACAAGACTAAAAGATGTAACAGGACGAAACTCCATGAAAGATGCAACAAAGTTAAAACAATGGGAAAAGAAAAATGTTTGGAGACTTTATGAGTGGATCTATGGAAAGCTATAAACTAGATTTAAAGATTTTGGAAATTTGGGCCGAGAAGAGACACTGAGTTTCTCTTCTGGGTCTAAAGTAGACAAACAGACCTGCCAGCAAAATCCCAGTTGTTGCTTATGGACACTTAATGATGTGTTTAGTTATTCATAATTCAGCTGATGACGTTGAATCTCTGCATGTAAGAGGTCCTGAAGGTCTGAATGCACTCTGCTTAGGTACTGATGAGGTTTACATCTGTGGAAGAACACATAGGGATGTGTATTGGCAAGAATCTGGCAATACCATACAAATCACAATACTAGGATCACGATATTATATATCACGATACTGTTAACAAGGAAATTTTTACATTTTTTTTCTTTGAGGATTATTTGCTGGAAAAATTGAATACACCAGAAATATGCACAAATACTAAACACATTTTTATTTGACCAGAACAGGAGCTAATGCTATATCACAACATTTTCCTGTGTAAAAACTTAAAACTTAGGCTAAATTATGTTTTACAGACGTTAATTTAAGATCCTATTCAAATGTTCATATTCTATTAGTTCATAACTAACATCATAATATTATTTGGTGCAATCCCAATGAAGGAACTAACCCAGTGGTTCCCAACCTTTTTTGTCTCCTGACTCCATGTTAACATCACAACTTTCTGGCAACCCCAGACATTCAAAATGGAGAGGGTTTTTTTTTTTTTTTTTTTTGCTAAAATTAATTTGTTTTTGATCATGTAAGAGTTTGCCATGTTATGTTTCAAATAAAGGTTAATTTTAGAGGACATTTAGTCTATGTAATGTATATTATTGTGGACGGAAGCAGACAAGCCAGGTGTAGATTACTGCACAAAGGGAGAATTTGATTTTCCTTGGTCAGGATATGTACAGTCAGTCCATCTTAGATTTACAAGGCTGACAATTAATACTGAACAAACAAGAACTCAAACTATGAATTATGAAAGAGCTGCAGCATCTGAAACTGACCACAATGAACATTTGACAGATAAACAGAACCACAGTGCTTCAGTTTTAGCTTCACAGTTTGTCTTTTATGGATTATGATTGTCTGTCAACTCACCATATAATTTTTATTAGTAGGTTTTTATTTTAATTGTTTTTAACAATTACTAGAAATATCAGGCGACCCCATTTGAATTCCAGGCGACCGCACATGGGGTCACAACTCCAAGGTTGAAAAACACTGAACTAACATCTGTCTCTCAGACAGTAAAACGTGCTTTTAGGATGCTTCAAATAACCATTATTTAATAAAACAGTGTTAAACTAAAAAACCACTCGGAGAGCACAGACCTCCGCCAAGGCAGATCAGTGCCCTCCCCCACCCCCGATCACCACCAAAATTTAATCATTTGTTCCTTGTGCCAGTGTCAACATTTCCTGAAATTTTCATCCAAATCCGTCTATAACTTTTTGAGTTATCTTGCACACACACAGACAAGCAAACCAATGCCGGCAAAAACATAACCTCCTTGGCAGAGGTAACAATAGTAAATAAAATATAAACAAAAAGAAAAACTAAAAACAAAAATGACCCATGTCTGCATTTGAATAAATACCTAAAAATATTGATACAGTACTTTTTAACATTGATACAGTATTGTGAAATGAAATATTGTGATATATTGCAGAACAGATATTTCCTTACACCCCTAATCACAAAGCCTGAACTCTGGAATCTTTCATATCCATTTTGGTTTTCACTGTATCAATGGGACAGCATCATCAAAAGAAATTCACAGGAAGTTCTAAGGTTCTAAGGCATCAAGATGAGGCCAGATAACATTGTACACATATGGGAAGTATTGTAAGTGCAGGTGAAGTTTTGTAAGCCACAACTATACATATGTGTGTGTGTGTGTGTGTGTGTGTGTGTGTGTGTGTGTGTGTGTGTGTATATATATATATATATATATATATATATATATATATATATATATATATATATATATATATATATATATACACACATATATACAGGGGTTGGACAAAATAATGGAAGCACCTTCTATGATGCCACAATGTTAGGTGTTTCCATTATTTTGTCCAACCCCTGTATATATATATATATATATATATATATATATATATATATATATATATATATATTTTTTTTTTTTTTTTTAATGCATGTACAAAACTTATTTTGCTCCTACAAACCCGATTTTTGCTTTTGCAAAACACTTTCTGCGTTTACAAAATTTGTCTGCATTTATAAAACTTCTCTGCAGTTAGAAAACATTCTGGCCTCTTTTTGACGTGGGGGCGTGGTTAGATGAGAGGTGTGTCCAGACCTGGTCCAGACAGGAAGTGATATTACAGGGTTTCTGCAAGTAT
The DNA here is from genome assembly GCF_902148855.1 of Sphaeramia orbicularis. NCBI lineage: Eukaryota > Metazoa > Chordata > Actinopteri > Kurtiformes > Apogonidae > Sphaeramia > Sphaeramia orbicularis. The sequence continues at coordinate 76,124,889 of NC_043968.1, forward strand.
CAGCAAATCTAATTTAATGCTCTTTAATGTCCTTTTTAATGCCACTTTAAATAAATTTAATGCCCATATCCAACTGCAGATACAGTTTTATACATAGTTTTATGACAGTTTCCTGTCAACAGGCTTTAACCAGGTTCTGAATAGTTCCTTCTCCAATCACTTCTGCTGAAACTTGCATTTTCCTGTTTTTCCGACATTTGCTAATACTCCCTCCGCTCTTTCGCCACAGCATGAGCACGCTCACAGTAAGTTGCATTCCAAGCATCTGGTGTTGTGATTTCGTGTATCGGCCATAAACAATAGCCAATTAAAGGGTTCTACCTGTCAATCATCACACTATACTTCTGATCCAAATTATTAAATGTTTATATAATCAAAATAAATTGTGAATAACAATGCCCCCCCATCAACTGTATTTAATTTTTTAGTGCCTCTGGACATTGAATTGACTGCTTTTTACAGGGGTTATTTTGTTTTTTTCAGACAAAATAATCGACTGTCATGAGACAGGTTAGTTTTATCCTACTGATGATGTGTTGTTGCAACAGGAAGGCTGCAGCGATAGCTGAAACATCTCTACTATTATTTCGTCTGAACAAAAGAAAATAATCCCTGTAACATTAAGATTAGAAGGCATAATGAAAATTCTTAACCTATGAATGCTTTTTAATGCCATTTAAGGCCTTAATTTTCACAAAATCTATTTAATGACTTTTAATGCTTTTTAATGACCCTCAGAAACCCCGTATTAGTGGTGACAGACAGTGACATTTAGTGATGTTTGGGACTATTGGCGCCTCCATAACCCGGAAACAGGTCCATTTTTTTGTCCGCCATTTTTTTTTTTTTTTTTTTTTTTACAATGGGCGTCTATGGAAGTGTCACCAGTCAGTTTTCTCTCCCACTCTGCTTTAGTCTACTGAAACATGTCATTTGTCTCCACAAGAGGGAGACCAAAACCTGTTTATGAGCTCTGGTTTATTGTTAGTGTGTTTCTCTCCAGGGTAAAGTTCCCTGCTTCGTCCCAGTGAAACACACACAAGTATATGATCACATTTGGGCTTTTATTCAGTGGAGGTGCTTATATGCGTTCATGCTTGAGACTCTAATAGAAGTTGCAGCTTTGTTTTTGTTTTCCTTTCTGTTTTGTCTTTCTGTGTCTCTGCACCTCTCCATATGTTTCCTGTGTGTGTTGTAGAAGACAGTCAGCTGATTGTGCACAAACGTCCTGAAAATAATACCAGGTAAGCTAACACGTGAACAGGCTAACACAGCAGTCCAGTATCGTTTGAAATATTATTACGTTAAAATGATGCCAAACCTTCACTATTTTAATCCCCTTCGAGGGCCCAGAGGCGTTCACACGGGTTTCCGGTTTGGTCCACATGTTTTTAAATGACAGTGATGGACGTTATTATTGTCTCCTCACCGGTCGCGCGACTCGTTCCTTTTCATGTTTTTTTTCCGGTTGATCTATTGTAAGAAAATAGGGGATACTCTGTGGACCCCCATTTCCGGTCTTACCAAATTCGATTTTTTTCTGAAAATTATGTGATACCTACAAAGTCAGGTTCCGTCGAAGATAAAATAGTAAAGTCGTTTTCGTGTGGCAATTTCCCTTTCCCCTCAGAAATGTTCACAGTGACAAAGAGACCCCCCCCCTCCCGTCCAGCCTACTGTGGACTGGCCCCTCCCCCCCAATCCAGCCCACTATGGACTGGCGTTGATGGGCTTTTATTTATTTATTTATTTATTTATTTAAACCCTTTCATGTATGAATTATGAGAACCTTAATCAAGATTTTTTTTCCTGAGTGTTTTCATTCCTCTTTAGGCATGAACAAAAAAAAAAAACAAAAAAACAATGCAACTGAAAATTTTCCTATGAACCTATTTTTCATGGAGTTGCTCAAATGTCCACTCAGCTGGGCACCATAAGTTTAATTTTTGAAGCAAAGAAACATTTTTATTTTATTTTATTTTTCCTTTAACGTGTATTTACTGATATAGTGGGTGAAAACTATGAAATAAAAACATTTTTAATGCTGCTAATCTTATGTTTTCTCACATTTTAACATACTCTAATGAGTATTCTAACACTATTCATTTCATGGAGATAATGGGCAAAAAAAATTACAGTCTAATAACAGTAAAAAGCAATTTATTTCCACTCAAACATGTTACTGTAGATGAGGTTTATCAAGAACAGTGAAGTGACAGTAATGGTATGAATTGCAGTCTATGGGGATGATACATAAGTGTCTACTGTGTTGTCTGATATGGAACTAAAGCAACAAAATTCATGAATATATAAGAGAACAGCTGTAGAATAATTGTCCACTGTAGTGACCACTATGCCTGAAAGGGTTAATTTTAGTTTATTTAAATGGCAAAAGAGTTGAAATACAGTTTACAGAGAACAGTATAAAAAAGAAAATGAAATAATGGATGTACCAGGGCTAATGTAGTTTTTTGTTCAAAGTTAATTTACTGTTTTGCTTAGTAATTTAGTTTTTTTTTTTTTTTTTTTTTGCTAATTGTTTATGTTGATTGTTTCCTACTTTTGTTTAATATTTAGAAAAAATTGTTTTTACTTTCATGGTTATTATTTTCATTCTTTAATGTTTAGCACCTTTTGTTTTATGTTTCATATTGGTTTAGACCAGGGGTCTCAAACATGCGGCCCGGGGGCCCAATGCGGCCCACCAAAGGTTCTGATGTGGCCCGTGGGATGAATTTGGAAAGTGGAAAAATTTCACAGTCAAGGCTGTGGAACTCATTTTAGTTCAGGTTCCACATACAGACCAATATGATCTACAGTAAAATAATAACAGCAGAATAACCTACAAAAAAAATGACTCCCTATTTTCCTCTTGGTTTGATGTGAAAAAAAAAATTTACATTATGCCCATAAATAATGACAACTTCAAATGTTTGCCTTTTTTTTAGTGCAAAAAAATAACATTGAATTATGAAAATATTTGCATTTACAAACTATCCTTTAACACTAAAATATGAATAACCTGAACAAATGTGAACAACCAGAAATGTCTAAAGAAAATTTAGCACAATTTTAACAATTTTCTGCCTGTTACTAAGTGTTTAGTGTCTTTGTAGATCTGATCCATAATGCACATGTAGAAATGATCAAATGAGGCATAATATTGTTAAAATTGCACTTATTTTTCTTAAGAAATTTCAGTTTTTTCAGGTTATTCACATCTTTTTTGTCTGGATAGTTTAATAAAAGTAAGTATTTTCATAATTTAATGGGGGTTTTTTTGCACTAAAACAAAGACAGAAATTTGGAGTTGTCATTATTTATAGGTTATATTGTTATTATTTTACTGGTCCGGCCCACTGGAGATCAAATGGGGCTGAATTTGGCCCCTGAAAGACAATGAGTTTGAGACCCCTGGTTTAGGCCGTGGGCACCTGGGCATAAATAGGCAGCACCAAAGAAGACTAGCATGCACCTGTGTGGGCCTATGTTTTTTTGTTTTTTTTTTCTTTTTACCAGTCAGTCAGAGTCAGTCAACCAGGGAATAAAACACCTGAAATACATCTATGGTATGGACATTGTGTTTTTGACTGCGTAAACCATAAACCCACGGTTCATCTAGTAGTTATTTGTGTTATGTAAAAGTCTTAAGTTTAGTCACTTTTAATTTGGTTTAATTTTGATGACAAATAGTCTCTGCATTACATAAAAAGGTTGTATATATTACAGAAAACTAATGTTTTAATAGCCTTTTCACTTGTCGAATTGGTAAAGAGCCTAAAATGAAGTTCCATTTCTTTTTGGAAAGCAACAGAGCAAGGGGTTTTCTTTATAAATTAACTTTTATGAATAAAAACTTTTGCCAAAAACCAAAACAAATTTATTCAAAAATAAAAATTTTCCTCCTCTTTTAGTGTAATTATGAAAACCAAAAACAACATTTTCCCAGAGTGTACTCAGAGAAGCTGTTTGAACTGTGGGACGGAGAGGTGTGAATGGCATTACAATAACGGATACTAAACGTACAAACAAACATGTAAGGAAGCAGTTCCAAAACACCCACAAAATCTCACTTAAATGCAAATCCATTTGGAATTCAAAGTTTCATAAGATAAACTGGTGTGTATTGTGGCTTAATCCTTTTCAATTTTGTATCTCCAATAATATCAGAGAAATTAATTTTAAGGTTTTACATCTATCCCTGTAATTCCTTCCTCTCAAAATTTGCTGACATTAATGCAAACTGTACCTTCTGTAAAAATGAGAAACCAGAAACAATTTGGCACTTATGACTATGCCTCCTCTAACATGTTTTGGAGGGAACTGGAGCAAGTTATTTTGAACAAAACCAAAAAACGAATCTCAGTATCTCCAAGGGAAATGATAACTACATTTGAATGTTTTAATAAACCTTTATTTTTCTTAATCAATCTAATCATACTGATGGGCAAATATCATATTAATAAGGCACCGTTCTCCAAATCCCTCCACAACATCAACATCTTTGTTAAAGAATTAAAAATGTATTATAAAACATAAGCCTTAGCAAAAAATTCCAAACGTGAACGTACCCTCAATTTGTTTGATCATTTATTTTTTTTTAATACTTCATAACTTTCATTTTTTGCATTGCACTGTTTAGTCCAACGGCCTAAAGCAGGGGTCTCAAACATGCGGCCCGGGGGCCAAATGCGTCCCGCAAAAGGTTCCAATCGAGCCCGTGGGATGAATTCGCAAAGTGCAAAAATTCCACAGTCAAGGCTGTCGAACTCATTTTAGTTCAGGTTCCACATACAGACCAATATGATTTACAGTAAAATAATAGCATAAAAACCTACAAGAAATAATGACTGCATATTTTTCTTCTTGGTTTGATGTGAAAAAAGTATTACATTATGTCTATAAATAATGACAACTTCAAATTTTTGTCTTTGTTTTAGTGCAAAAAACAACATTAAATTGTGAAAATATTTATATTTACAAACTATCCTGTAACAATAAATTGTGAGTAACCTAAACAAATATGAACAACCTGAAATGTCTAAAGAAAATTAAGCACAATTTTAACAATTTTCTGCCAGTTACTGTTTAGTGTCTTTGTAGATCTGATCCATAATGCACATGTATAAATGATAAGTTGAGGCATAATATCATTAAAATTGCACTTATTTTTCTTAAGAAATTTCAGTTGTTTTCAGGTTATTCACATCTTTCTTTTGTTTGGATAGTTTATAAACATAAGTATTTTTATAATTTAATGGGTTTTTTTTGCACTAAAACAAAGACAAAAATCTGGAGTTGTCATTATTTATAGGTTATTATGCTGTTATTTTACTGGTCCGGCCCACTGGAGATCAAATCAGGCTGAATGTGGAACCTGAAAGAAAATGAGTTTGAGACCCCTGGCCTAAAGGGTCCAATGGACTATTGGTGTCAGTTAGCGTCCATCCTTAAACATTTTTCAAGAATCTTCGTCTCCGAAACCATCAGTCACAATGACTTGATATTTGTTGTGGAACATCTTTGGGGTATCTACCAAGTTTGTTCAAAGAATTGGGCAATATTGATTTTTAAAATTTTTTTATGAAATTTGGAAATTGTAATATTTCCCATTGGTTTATAATGGGACACATTTCAAAGTGCTATAACTTGAAGACAGTTGAAGATATTGATATAATTACTATTGGCAATAAATAGGAAGTCATATATGGGCTTTCATTTGGTGCCATGACCTTTGACCTTGAGTGACCTTGAAATGTCAAACGAATGTCAGTTAATGTCTTTAAATATACCGTTGGATTACAGAAGCCTTGGTCCTATTTTTTTTTTTTTTTTTTTTGTATTGTTCTGCTTACCTGCTTATTGTTTGTATCAATACTTGAATTGTATATGATGCTTATTTTTGTTAAATGTTGCATCTCTCTACTTGTTAATTATCAATAAAGGTTTAATAAAAAAAAAAAAAAAAAAAAAAAAAAAAAAGACGGAGAGGGAGCTCGAGCCTCTTCTCCACCTCCAGCTGCCATCCTACTCCTGCTCCTCCTCCCCCTCCTCCTCCTCCTCCAGAACCACTTCTCTTTCTCATCACATCCTGAGGTAAATAAGCCAGATTCAACAATAACAATCGCCTTTTTTCACGCAAACGCGCTTTACCGGGACCTTTGTTGCTTCGACCGGCACATCAGGCTGCAGTTAGAAAACGATCCTATCTGATCCAAAGGGATCATTATGATCTGTGATGGGGTCTTTGCTTTGTACCCCTGCCTCCCTGGCGTCGGGTCGGGGTTACGCTTCCTTAGGCAAGTCCGAGGTCCACTTTGTGAGCTAGAGATGCGGCTACGAAGGCCATAGCATGTGTAAGATGTAAATGTAAACCTGTACACGATCTGTTTGGTCAAACCAGCGGTGTAGAGTAGGCGATTGTGTTTGATACAGTCCCGGTGATGCTAGCTTAAGCAACTTAAAGAGATACCTAGCTAGTTAGCATAGCTGCATCTCCAGTTGTTGCTAGCCGGCTAACCCCGAGTTCATTTTGCTTACTTTAATAGATGTCTTTATGTGACTCGCCCTCATCCAGTGTGTTTACGTCGCCGAAAATAGTCATACCTGAGTAATAATAGTCACATACGCCGGGAAGACAGGCTAATGTTGCTGGTTGGACATCCCCGTAAACCTCAACTAGCAAAAGATATAATTTGGAATATTCCTTTGCTTTAGAGGTCTTTACTGTTTGTTAGCTAACTTTAGTGGGTTTCACCGGCAAAAAATGAATGAACTTACTTAGGTTTATACTATGAACTATATAGAGATAAGTCATCTGAGTCAATTACAGTCCTTCAAAGCTTTCTAACTTTATATTATGTATTGCAGCAGATGCAGTAGTTGTGGAAGCAGCCAGCTCTTCTTGCACTCGCTGGAACACTGTGGATAGCTAAAATGGTTGACTTTCTGTCTGTCCTGGCAGAAACTGGATGCACAAGTTGAGCAGGGTTAAAATGGCACATGATAATAATGGTTTGTATTCATAGAGGAGAGTGCACAAGGGCCTAGAAATGCTTTGGACCAGTGGAATTAATATCAGAATCTGATGCAAATCAATAACTCTCAAAGACAGGCCCAGACAAAGCAGTCCAGCTGTAAAAGCTGGTGTACACTTTCTACGTCACCAGCCCTGACTGAAACAATACACACTCATGTGGGTGACAGTTTTGAAATCCCATCCGAGAAGAAATATGGTATAGGGAAACAGCAAGCTGGGCTGGACCTTATTGTCAAACATGTGTCTTTGTCTTGTGTGATTTAAGATTATCTTTTCATTTTGTCTCTGCAGCATTTTGGAGATGTGAGGAAAAGGAAGAGATTGGTGTTATTGAGCAGCTTGTGTATTGACACGACCTCTTGACCTCATCTTCAGCATGAATGGTGATATGCCTCATGTTCCCATCACTACTCTCGCTGGAATTGCTAGCCTGACAGACTGTAAGTACAACAACCTGTCTCTGCTGTTGTTCATGTACAAACAGTGGAATCAAGATTCCTATGTTCACACTGCTGGCCAAAGTGGTCCAAATCTGAGCTTTTCAATCATGTGTTGCTCAGACCACAGGGAATCTGATCTTTTCTGTTCTGATTTGGGCCTCAGCCATATGTGGTCCCAAATCAGATGCAGATCTGCTTAGATACATGAATGCAGCAGTAATATGAAGAGTAAAACACAGGACCATTTGACTCCTCAGTGATTACTGGTTAATACATACATATATATATATATATATATATATATATATATATTAGTGCTGTCAAACGATTAAAATTTTTAATCAGATTAATCACAGGGTCGCTGTGGATTAATTTAGATTAATCACAATTAAATAGAATTCATTTTTAATCTATATTAATCACGGTTCATTTTGCATGAGCAAACAGACTCAAGAAAGAAGGGGATATATCTGCACGTAACGGGTTTATTAAACACCTTCAACAGTTTTAACAAAACAACTTGAAACAAAACAACTGTACCCAACTGTTTTGTCGTAGTTTTTTCATCCTCATATTTCCATTCAATGTGCTGTTTAGCATCTTCCATCTTTATGGGTTTGTTCTGCTGCCTGTCACTACTGGATCAACTGACCAATTGCACATGCGCTACGCTAACTGTACTTGGATAAACTGACCTAAATGCATTGGCAGAGACGTTCAGAGTCATTATATAAATCCACGTTAATTTTGACACCCTAACATATATATATATATATATATATATATATATATATATATATATATATATATATATATATATATATATATATATATATATATATATATATATATATATATGTGTGTGTGTGTGTGTGTGTATGTGTATATATATATATATCTATGTATGTATGTATGTATATATATGTATATATGTGTACGTGTGTGTGTGTATATATATATATATATATATACACACACACACACACATATATATATGTGTGTAGACATTTTATTTATTTATAAGTGCCTTTCAAGACACGCAAGGACACTGTACAACAAGATAAAACAGACAACGCATAAAATACAAAGAAGTAAACAAATAGATAGAAGAATAATTACTATCTATCTATCTATCTATCTAAGTATATATATATATATATATATATATATATATATATATATATATATATATATATATATATATGTATATGTATAGATATAAAAAATAGTCCTTTATAGTCCTTAATTACAATTATTGACTTTGAGAGCTCACAGAATGAAGGAATTACACGGAATCCCCGGGAGTTTTCAAACACTTTGGTTTGATGTTCAGCTCCACATTTATTGATGTATTTAATTAGATGTTTATCACTTTGATTTGGATATTCATTTCAACAGCTTGCCAGTTTGTTATAGTCAAAGACATTTAATTTCTGACAATGTTTGCAGTATTTATATTGGCTGCCAGCTTCATCATGCTCCAGAATTTCACTATTGTATTGCTTTTGAAAATCTTTTTAACTGTCCAATGTTTTAAATGTGTATGTTAATATTTTTCCTGAAGGAATCACGATTAAACCTTTCACATCAGTTGATAGAGATAATTGTCATGAGAAATATCAAATCATTACTTATTAACAGTTTAATGATACATTTTTAGTGCTGACTGAAATGTATAGAAACCATTGCAAATTGTTTGTAAAATTGGGGCAAAAAACAAAAGATATAAGGCATTAAACTATGATTTATTTAATGCTTGTTTTGCTTATTTTGACCATCGAGATAATAAGAAAGAAAGAAATTGAATACACTGAGTTCAAAATGACTACAATGTTGTCTAATGTGTCTGTTCTTCCTCGAAGTGTTGAACCAGCTTCCCTTGCCTTCTCCTCTCCCTGCCACCACTGCCAAGAGCCTGCTGTACAATGGAAGGATCTCTGAAGAGGTTAACAGCCTGTTGGTGTGTAGAGATGAAAATCTGGTGACTCAGCTGGTGCATAGTCTTAACCAGGTCTCCACTGAACACATGTAAGCACCACTCTCACCTCTACACTCTGAACTACTACTGTTGTGTGACAAAGGCTGCTTGTAGTATTAAAAGGGTCATATTTCTCTAAACCCACTGTTATTAGTCTTTGGTTCATTTATTTGTGTATTTGGACCCTAATAGTTCATACAGTTTGAATTTGAACCCTCCAGGTGGTGCAAAACTATCTTTATATTCATTCCGGCAAAAATTGAGTGGATTTCTACAATCTGTTTGAATTCTTGCTTAATTTGTTACGTCTGTAACTAGTTCCATCTCCACATTTGCACATATAAGGTCCAGACTTCAGATGAACATTTCTCCGAGTACGACATAATTCTTTTGTCAGCAGCAGCGGTTGTAATCCATACTGAAAATATGGCCAGACTTGGAGCCAATTACCTAAAATGTTCCCCTCCAACAACCTGGAGGGGGCGGGGCCTGAAGTGGCTCATGTACATTTAAAGGGCCAGCACTCCAAACCACCTTTCTGGTGTCATTACTCAGAAATAGGGTTGAAGATGGACCTGTGGAGTTGAATTAATGAAGAATTCAGACGCAAGCAGAGCACTTACAGTTTATGGAGACCACAGGGAAATGTTGGAAAATTAAGAATTCCATTAAAAAAAAAGCAAAATATCACTCTACAGAATGTCACTGAAGGTTCACTACTGACTTAACAGATTTACAATCAACCAAATCAATGCTTAATCATTGTGTTTGTTGTGGTTGTCTTTGGAAATCCATCAAATATTTCAGTGTAGTAACATTTTCACTGACTTTAACAAAGATTTGTCAAGTGTTGATGTTTTGCAGCAGTCAAGTTACATTCATTAATTGACAAGGTCGACCAGACAGTGCTTTAGGAAGGGTTAATTTGATAGTGAAACCAAAAGGGATGGGCCATAAAAAAAATTACACTTCAGTGTTTTACAAATTTTTATTCATGCATACTTTGACTGAATTAAAATTATATTTGTTTTCAGTGTTCTACACTTAGATTTCTTAAACTTTCCACTACTTGATAAGTGTTTTAAACCACAAATAACTCCAAAAAATGGTCTGTCTGTGTGTTTGTGTGTGAGGAAAATGCACACATTACTGGTCATTTTTGGAATATGAAATATAATTTCAATTTTAAACATATTTCTAACTCAGACACATAAACTACAGTATGAAAACTAGAGAAAGAAGTAGCAGGGCGAGGTCAAGGGCGTCATGGATGGACAGCCCACTATTTTTTGATTCATAACTTTTGAACCAAACAAGTTTAAGACAAATATTACATGTAATTGTAAAGGTCTAAATGCCATCTTAAACAGACTCAAAGGGCAAAATTTAGTTTCAAATATTTTTAAATTAAAAATTTTAAAAACTATTGTGTCACAGATGGACAAAATTAATGTCTGTTTTTTGCAAGAATTCCAAAGTTCTCAAAAGGTTCTCTATGACATTTTCATCCTAAAATGTATTCAGTGTATACCTTAAACCCTCTATTTTACAACCGAATAATTGGTTAGAGGAAAAAAATATTTGATCATACCTAAATAGAAAGAGTTTTGAAAGATGGCAGCATCATGGATGGACAACAAAAGTAAATTTAAAATTAAACATTTTTTTAATTTCAGTTATCAATATCTTTGACATTTTTTTTGGTACAATATTTACAACATACAAATAATATTAACATTATATTCACATGTATTTTGCATAGATATATGCATGTATTAATTTTAAACATTGTGCGTTTAGAACAGGACATAAATAATATAATAGTCAAATATCAATGTATTTGGACTAAATGTATTATATTTATGAGAGTTTATAAAATAAATCCAGAATGACGGCACAAAACTCTGTCACTTTACAAACATTCTCACTCATAAAACCCCTCAGATTTTTTTTTTTCACAAATTTTTTCTCATTTCAAAATACATTTTCCTGAAAATATAAGTAATTCCCCCCCCCCCCCCCCCCCCCCCCCCCCCAAAAAAAAAAAAAAAAAAAAATCTAAATCTGATGTAGATTATTGTAGTTAAATTTTTTTGACCAGATGTGACCCTTCCCTTGACTTCATCCAGCAGCTTTCATTGTACATGTTTTGGAGTGTGTCTCTGTTTAGTGTCATATAATGTAAAAATATCCAACAGACCAACTGTACCTTTAACATGCAGACTTTTATAATGACATAATTGCACAGGCTGACGATGGGATATGCGGTGTAAATTTCTACCATAATCCCCAGTCCTAATTTAAAGTCTATTAAGGTGATGTGAAGGCTTTTCACTTGCTCCTGCACCTACATCAGGGGTGTCAAACTCATGTTACTTCAGGGGCCACATACAACCCAATATGACCTGCAGTGGGCCGGATGATTAAAATAATAACACAATAATGCAAAAATAATATCAATTCCAAAATTTGTATGTCTAATTTCTGTTTTAGAGTGAAAAAAGTAAAATTATATTATCAAAATTTTTAAATCCTTTAAAAAAATGTGGAAAAACATGAACAACCATGGCAAAAATTAAATTTATTAAGAAAAAAAGTGCAATTTTGACAATTTATGCCATTATTTGGCCACAGCTTCTCATTTTCACATGTTCATTACAACTTACAGATCACAGTGGATCTACAAATACACAAAACATTTAATGACAGACAGAATATTGGTACAATTACTCTTAATTCTCTTAAGACATTTCAGGTTGTTCATATTTGTTCAGGTTTTTCACATTTTTTGTAAAAGGCTAGTTTGTAAATGTTAACATTTTTGTGTAATTTTACTTTATTTTACACTAAAACAAAGAGACAAATTTGTAGTTTTCATTATTTATAGGTTATTATGATAGTATTTTACTGGTCTGACCCACTTTAGATGGAATTGACCTAAAATTATTTTGACATCCTTGATTGTTAACATCTTCAGTGTAATTTTTGTGTTTCACTAATCCATCCCACGGGCTGGACTGGACCCATTGACAGGCGGGTTTTGGTCCCCAGGCCGCATGTTTGACACCCCTGACCTACATGATGGTTTTGTCTTTACAGAGAGTTGAAAGACAACTTGGGGAACGATGAGCCAGAGGGTGACATGCCCATGCTGCTACAAACTTTGCTGTCGAGGAGCCCCAAAATCTTCAGGGATAAAAGTACACCGATCCAGAACACGGTTTTGGGCGGTAAGGACGAGATACTGCTGTTTTCTGCTGTAACTCTTTACTCTAACTAAGTATTTCCTGGATCAGATTCACTTCCTTTTCCCAGTTAAACTAAATTAGTTGTTTCTGTATTAGTGGAACGAATTATCCCATTTACACCTGATATTAAAAATATGATCTGGACACACTGTCTGGATAATAAAGAATCTTGGCTTTGCATTTCCACCTGGTATATTCAATCCATTCTACTTCTCTGTATTCAGATTGTATCTCTATCCCTCAGAGCAAAACCTGCATATGAATCATTTAATGTGGGTTCAAATCATAATATGATGTTGTAGTAGCATAATCTTGTTATAACAAAATCCATTTTACTGTTGGTATAAGGAAGATTACTCACCATTATCATTTAAAGGGCTCATATTTCTCTAAACCCACTTTTATTAGTCTTTGGTTCATTTATTTGTGTATTTGGACCCTAATAGTTCATACAGTTTGAATTTGAACCCTCCAGATGCTGCCAAGATATCTTTATATTCATTTGGGCAAAAATTGAGTGGATCTCTACAATCTGTTTTAATTCCTGCTTAATTTGTTACATCTATAACTAGTTACATCATGACATTTGCACATATAAGGCCCAGACTTCAGACGAACATTTCTACGAGTACGACATTATTGTTTGTCAGCAGCAGCGGTTGTAGTCCATACTGAAAATATGTCCAGCCTTGGAGCCCATTACCTAAAATGTTCAGTTGTTGGTTTAATTAACGAACACAAGCAGCTGAACGGGACAGAGCAGCAGAGGCAACAACCTGGAGGGGGCGGGGCCTGAAGTGGCTCATTTGCATTTAAAGGGCCAGCGCTCCAAACCACCTTTCTGGTATCATTACTCGTAAATAGGGTCGAAGATGGACGTGTGGAGTTGAATTAATGAAGAATTCAGACCCAAGCAGAGCATTTACAGTTTATGGAGACCACAGGGAAATGTTGGAAAATGAAGACTTCCATTAAAAAAACACAAAATATCACTCCTTTAGGTTAACTTTGTGTCACTGTCTCTGCTCTGTCTAACGTCAGTCAGACACTTGCTGTTGGTGTTACAGCCAGGTTTGGTAACAACCCGCCCTCACATTTATTATGAAATGTCTTGGTAAATGTATCTATTTCTTCAAGAACCATCCAGTTCTGTTATGACAGCACTGTCACCACATAAATGTATTAAACATCTTGTTTCCTGAGGCTCTGTGGATGGGAATCGTCCGTTTCTTTGAATATTTATATGTGTTTGCTAATTGCTCACACTAAATTCTCACTGTTATATGTTGGTCAGATGTTGGAGGTGGTGATCATGTACGTACAGATGCAAGCACAATGTTCAGACTATGCACCGCCCTAAAACCTGTATATACCATGAGCCAGAATACCTCTAGATCTGACAGGCAGATCACATTGAAATCTTGAAATCACTATATATTTACCCCTTGAATGAACATTTTCGTGATTTAAATAACTTTGATCCTAGATACAGATGGGTGCTTCTATGAAACTGGTCCTGAAAACAGGACAGAGGGGCTAAAAATTCAAACCAGATGTAGACTAATGTTATGAAGCAAGTTTGGAAGCACTTTGGGTCTATTTTAAAAATAAATATTTACTGAGATAAAAGAGAAACTATTTTTCAGATAAAACACATTTTAGTATATTTTTATATTATTTTTTTTATACAAAAATCCACCTGCAGTATGGTAAAAAGGACACAAAAATTACACACTACTATTTTTTGTAAATATCTTTTTATTCTCTCACAGGTACATTTTGGGAATCAAACTAATTATGCAAGGCAGAGTGTTTCACAAAAATGGCTGCTGTTGAAAAATCCCTCATGATTTCTATGCGTTTAAATGGGCAGGTTCCGCGTGTAAGGCAAGTGGACACGATGGGTTTCACACCAAACCTGGAATGAGACTGAGATTGATGAAAAACCTGCATGTGTGTATTGGAAAAAACACTAGGATCGACACATTTAACACAGTGTCTTTATTTATAGTCTATATAAGACCATTTACACACGTTTTCACATCTAATGCACTGACACCTAGGGAGATTTAATGTCCATCGTTGGGTCCTATTTTTGGGCCCAATATTTGATTAAAAATTCATTAATTATGGGATGGCTCAGAGCAAGAGTACAATTTTTTTGCATTTATCTGAGGTCATCATTAGGTCCATCCTGGGGGGAAATATGTCTACATTTACCTTTTTATTATTGGGTCTAAAAAGCAGGCAAAGTGCCAGATACCAAAATAAACCCAGTTTCATAGAAGCACCCAGATTCCATTGTAATAGTCGGAGGAAATGGGGTCTTTCACATGTCAAAAACTGGTGTAACTATTAATATTCTAATTGCTGCATTTCATTGGAGTAACTGCACGAAAACAGCCAAACTAGTGTTAATGGCGTCACTTATGTTGTAACATCATGTAAGATACAAGATGAGGGTGTCTTGGCCTCCAGTGGTAGTGACCAATAATATTCTTTCTATCTTCAGTTGGGGGTTTGCTCTTCGGTAATGACTTAATGGTGAGAATTTCAAAGCGCCTTATTTGCAAATGAAGACTCAGTGTTAATGAGCCAGCTTTGGCAGCTACTGTGTTTAGTCATGAGAGGTGAGAAGCTTTCCTTACCCAATACACAAAGAAATACTTCTAGTAGTAGTGGAACAAATCTCAGAGATACTCCACTAACCAAACTACAAAGCTATCCCTGTGGTTCCTCACAGTACCAGTAGTTTGACTGATACAGGGTTCCTTTCCAACAGAGGTGAACGAGCCCTTTAAACATCTGTCTTCATTGGACACTTTTTATTACTCAAAGCATTTGTTGTGTTAATGTCATTAGCAGTAAGATTATTGCCATGTTCAGTTGTGTACAGGTCTTCAACCTTTGATCAGGAAATTTATGAGCAGCTGCAATAATATGCAATTACAGATAATTATAAGGATGCAGCATATAAACACTCTTGAATACTCAATGACTGTTTGTACTGTTGGAGCATGTAGGAGGATTTGGAGTTTCTGATCCAGTGGAATGGCAGATTTGCTAAATAATTACATGACACCAAAGTCTGTCCGTAGCCTTGATAAATCCTCACTCTTTCCCTGCAGCTGTAACCTCCTCCTTGATCTCTTTGATGTGGAGACAGTTTTGTGGTGGTCATGAATCATTTTAGGTGATACACTTCCTTAAAATATTGCAGTGATATTTTCAGAAATATCAAACATCTGGGCAGTTTTATATGTTTATAAGATTTGGGTCACCCTACCCAAGTTATAACATTAACCCATAAAGACCCAAACATCCACCGTCGACCAAAACCATCTACTGATCTAAAATGTTTAATAGGTGCTGATCCACGAATCCTGTCAATACATGTAAATAATTGGTATAAAATACAGTTCTTCATCTTTTCATGGTCATCAGATATGACCCATATGGACGTTCAGAGGCTCCGTAGTTACCGTGGAAACACCATCATCTTCTACAACATTTATTCACCAGTAAAACCCATGGAGTTGGATCAATGACAGTGGATGGACACACTGGGTTTATGTTTTGTTAATGATAAAAGAAGTCACTTTTTCTTCAGTTTTCTCAGTTTTTGACAAAATATTCCTCAACTTTAATCTGAGCTTTTAAGAACATCTACATGATCAGTACATTAAATATTGTAAAATACCAGATTTTCACTGGAAAATGCAAAATACTGATGATTATTTTATAATAAATGGTGATAAATCTCATAGGAAATATTGACTATAGAGAAAAAAATCATTTTGGAACTGCCACTAAAGAGGCGCCGGGACTTTATAGGTTAAAATGCATAGACATAAGCATGAAGAACTAGTTGACCTATAGCTACCTTGTTTAAGGAGTTGATGGTAAACAATAAGTTCTGGTGCCAACACTGTATCACTGGTTCAGGCTTTGATCACATGTGGACCTAACCTTAACCCTTTAGGATAAGCTTTAAGTGCGACCTTTGTTACCTGGCGTTAAGAGCATTTCCTTAAATTAGTCTCCAAATGATCATTTGTAATTGGTTCACATAAGCGATGTCCCGATCTGGATTTTTTTGCTTCCAATCTGATTTTTTTATGGTTAGTTTTGCCGATACTGATCTAATACCGATACTTTTTACTATTAAATTTTGATTTTAAAACAAACATGAATTTCTGATGTATGGTTAACATCAAAATAGCTCTTCCCAGCATTAAAATTAAAATACAACCAAAGTATGACCCAAAGGTTTTTATAATGTTTCATAACATAACCAACAACTTTTTTCTTTTTTTTTTTTTTTTTTTTTTTCAACAAACATTAAGTCAGGTCATATAAAGAACTAAGTCCAATCCAATCCAGTATTTGTGGTATATTATACCTCTTATAAAAATTTTTAAAAAACTTTTAAAGTAAGATTTTAAATATAAAGAAAATAAATAAGCAAGCAATTGGGTAACTTAAATTTTACATATAAAAAAAAACGTTTATTCTCCGGGCTCTGTTTCAGTGTCCATTCAGCTTTCATTCTACGTTCAGCTTCAATGCAGCCTTGGAGTTCTCATACTCAGCTGTGTGATACTTTCGTAAGCGACAAATCTAATTTGTTATATTAAAGTGAACCCTGATGCTCCTTCCTTGTCCAACTGCCAGTTTACACATCTTGCAAGTTGCTGCTTGAGTTTTGTTGTTTTCCAGAGAAAAGTATTCCCACATAGTGGACATGGGCGGCTTGAGCGGGGTGTCCAATGACCGTAGGGTCGGCGGTTCGAATCCTGGCTTCAACTGTCCACATGTCGAAGTGTCCTTGGGCAAGACACTGAACCCTAAATTGCTCCCAGTAGGGCATGGCAGCAGCCTCCCACTGGTGTATTAATGTGTGTGAATGTGAGGAATTGTAAAGTGCTTCGGGCACCGTTAAGGTGTAGAAAATGCGCTATGTACGTTCAGTCCATTTACCATGTTGCATGATGTTTCGTTTTCGTTTTTATTTATGGAAACCAACCACACTGAAAACTTATGTGAAAACTGGATTGGCCCAATCGTGACTAAATCCAATCCAGTCCGATCTTCTAAAAAATACCAGATCGGCAGCTGATAACGATCCTTAGATCAGATCGGGACATCTCTAGTTCACTTTCCTGCTCTATATGCAAATAAACAAGCTCCTCAAGAGCAACAGGCTGGGTTTGTAGTGTTTGTGTTTTTGTGCATACCGCAGACTACCAGCAGCTTTTAAGACGAAGTGTTTTCCTGCCTGTTACTCAGTGTATGAGTTAGGGCTGTATGATAAAAAATAAAAAATAAAAAATAAAATCCCGATTTTTTTTTTCCTCTTAAAAACTCGATTTTTGATTTAGAATTTTTTTTGTGTAAAACTACAAAAGACTACAGAAGTCAGCATGTTGTTTTCATGTGCAGCCCACAATGCAACGCACTGCTCCTTACATCAAATCTGTGATGGTATCACAGAATGCCTGAAAATTCCTGCCCTGATGAGCCCTGATGGGCTCATAGAAGTTATACCATTGTAAGTCAGTGACAGGCATCAGTCATGCAGGTGTGTGTGGATCAGATAAGTGATCCCCATGGGTCAAATTTAAATTGGGGGATATGTGCATGGAGGAGACCGACCCAGGACACGCTAGAGGGATTATATCTGTGGTCTGGAACACCTCAGGATTCCCCCAGAGCTGGTGGATGTGGTTGGGCAGAGGGCTGTCTGGGCTCCTCTGCTGAGGCTGCTGCCCCCACGACTTAGGAAGCTCTTGTATTACAGCTTTGTCAGCCTGTCATAGTTTTCAGATGCCTTGAGACACTTTCACCTTTTAATATCCTCCGTTTTCATGGAAGCTAGGGTTAGTTTTAGGGTTATAACAAAGGAAGTATAAAAGCCAACATGCTGGAGTTTCTGTTTGTAACATATGGCTGAAACACAGCTGAGACTTCATCAGTTTAACTAGTGTAACCCTACCCCTACCCCTAACCTCACGGCTCACCTGTGACCTACCTACAGTGACTACATTAGCTGAGTGTTCAGTTCTTTGGTGCGCCCCAGGAGGTCTGCCATGGTCAAACTGCACATAGAAATAAGCACCCCAGACCAAACTGACAATTAAAATCTGCATCCTTAAAGTGTCCTGAGTGTGTTCATACAAGGCATTAGAGTGGTCCATATGTGATCACATTATTGAAGGCTGATGTTAACGCTAGGTCTGAACAGGTTGCACATGTTTCATCATGCACTTTTAAGTGTGACTTGTTTTTTACCATTTACTTAATATCTCTTTAAAAATATTTTCCCAGATGTTCGGCAGCAGCCAATGATCCAGCAGTACAAGGTGTCGCAAAATCAAGTCCACGGCAGTCCTGGAACCAACTATCAGCAAACCACCATCACTCCGAGTCCATCTGGGTAAGCAGCTACCACTATGTTGTTAGAAAGGTTCATCATTTATCCTTAACTTCTAATCTTTCTTTTTTCCCAGATGCTTTACATCTGCACAGGCAGGGTCAGGTACTCGGTTTATCCCTGAGCAGAACAGCCCAATTCCAAGTCCCTACACACCTCAGAGTCCTGACGACTACCTGCAGTACAATCCTCCCAGTTATTCTCAACACCAACAGACTCAGCAAGGTGAGCACAACAAGACTTTAATAGGAAGGTGATGGGGAAGCCACAGAACTCATATGTTATGAAATATGTAAAGGTTTGAATGTTCCTTTGAATGTGCTTTTGTCCTACTGCTGTTTTAAAAAGTCAGTGTTCATTTACATGGGATAAATGTTCAGTTTTCAGGTACTATTCATAAGATTAGTAACTAGCATGTTGACCCGTGGTTCCCCATGGGTTCTAGACTTCATCATTGCCAGTACTGAGGGTGGGATGCAAAAAGTGGCGGGAGGGTGTTTAGAATCCACATCCCGACCCTGATGCTGGCCATTGCAATGTAATTGTAAGGCAGTTGTATTCCAAAATTGCTAATATCTCCCAAAATATTGGTCCTGTCAACTTGTTGTTTTTGGTAGTCTCTTCCTTGACCAAAAATACATATGTAGGCAAACTGCAGCAGTTGGCTCTTTCTGGATTTTGTGTGATGCTTAAGACCCACATGCACACACATAATATAAGATATTCAGGTATTACAGCTACAATAAATATTTGTGTAATAGAGTAGTTCTCAGCTATTAGCTTAATTAGTAGTAGTGGTAATTTATTCGTCCACTTAACAAAACATGATATATACATACATACAGTGTGAATTTCTAAATTAAACATGGGCAAAAAGGTGTAGGCAGAAGCAACAGCTTATTTATGCCTACCCTATTTACAAAAAGGAAAGTTGCAGAAACAAAACAAGAGAACAAGATGGTGCAGTTTTAAACAGTAATATAGATAAAACAAATAATATAGTCTAAGCAAAATCTTAGATCCATACTGATAATTGGCTTACTTTATCCTAATATTTTATATTTATTGGATACCTTAGTTTTAAACATTCTTTTAAATGTAGTGACTGATGTGCATGTTTTTAATTCTTTATCAAGATTGTTCCATAATTTTACTCCAATTACAGATATGCAATTGCCTTCTATATTGATAATTGATGGACGAATCACAATGTTCTGATTCCAGTTCAGATCAGCTGCTTATCAAGTGCAATTTTGATTAACTTTTTTTCAGCATTTATTTATTACTCATTTTTCTCCATTTTGTTGAATATTTGGTTTTTGTACAATTTTTGAGCCATCTTGTAAATTTTATTGATTATGCTGTTTAATATTTGGTAATTCTCACTACATTTTTTATGTAGAATTATGTATTTTTGATTGATTTATTGTGAGTTATTATTCAAATGTTTATTCTTTGCAGTAATACAGTAGTAGGAGAAAATGCCATGACATTTGAAGTAGATCGAAGAAGACAAAATGCTTTTATTTTGTAGGTTTTTTAAGTGTGAATATTTTCCTGTTTCTTTTCTCACCTGTGGCAGTCCTTGGGTTGTGGATCAAACAAGACGCACATCAGACTTTGTCATAATTTTTCACAATTTTCTGGCATTTTATAGACCAAACAGTTGATTAATTGAGGCAACACTTAAAAATGGTTTAATTGACAATGAAGGTAACTGTTAGATGCTTTAGTAGATGTTAATTTTCCATTATATGTTATTTGATTATGTGAAAAAGAAAGAAAATACAACACTGAAACTAAATATTAGGTACAGTACAACCGATATAATTTTAAAGCATATTTTATTTTATTGTTTGTTTTAGTTGCTGGCAGTATGAGAAATACCCACGGCAACAAAGTCTCTGGACAGCTATCGAATAACTCATCCGATCACAATGTGAGACCAAGCCCCAATGACGACTATATGAAGGTGGATCACAGACTGGGAAATGAGGTAATGCAGAGGAACCGGGCACCTGAACTGGACCTCAGCAGCAGACACTGACTGTTAAAAACAGTGAGATCAAATGTCTTGTATTTTGACAGGAGAACGACTCCTCATTGAGGCCTGCGGCTTTTACTGTGAAATCGCCTCAGTCCACGTGTTCCCCAGCCGGCGGTGAAGATCCTGCAAAAAGTACGCTCTAACTGAAAATATTCTTGTATAGAGGGTATGCACTGACGTCACAACATGCCCCTCCAGGTGGAACTTAGTTGCAAAACATGGCAGTAAGCAGCATAGTTAAACAAAAGGCAGGGGGACCTGACAGGGATCCTTACAGTTTAACCAAAGAACCTGGAGTCTATGGACACTGACATGTGAGCAGAGGTTCATCCACATTTGTATTTAGGCCTCCTGACTTCCACCCCAAGGGACATATACAGGGTTCATATGGTGCTTGAAATCTTTGAGAATGCTTGAATTTCAGTGTTGTGTTTTCAAGGTCTGAAAAGTGCTTGAATTTCAGTTCAAGTGCTCAAAAGTGCTTGCAATTATCATATGTGATGTGATGTATTTATTTATTTTTAACCCATAAAGACCCAAAAACAAACAACCACCAGCGACCAAAACCATTTACTGATTTAAATGGTTTAATAAGTTCTGATCCACTAATCCTATCAATCCATGTAAATAATTGGTGTAAAATGCAGTTTGTCATCTTTTCATGGTCATCAGATATGACATATTTGGATGTTCAGAGGCTCCGTAGTTACAGTGGAAACACCTTCATTTTCTTCAACATTGATTCACCAGTAAAACCCATGGAGTTGGATCAATGACAGTCAAATGTAAACATAAACCTAAACCTTAAGTGTGTTGATGGTGTCTTAGTGGATGCCAAGTGGTTGACCTGTCATCCAGGTCCATTTTCTCAGATTTTGAGCGGATCCATTCAAATAAAGAATGTGCCATTAACAGACGATGGTGGTAAAATACTACCACGTCCAGCTTACTCTGTCTTGTACTAGTTTTTAGTTTTTTAATACATTCAGTAGATCAATTAAATTCAAATCCAAGCCCTGGATTTAGTCAGCAGTTCTTTCTTTTTTATTTTTTTTGCTTTGGTTTCTCAGATTTCAATGTTGTCACTTTTATTTTCAACCTTCCTCCTTGCCTCCTTTATTTGCAACTTGTAGAATAGGATGTGAACCATAATAATTTGCTCTCAGATCAAAGGAAACCCAACATTTTCTTTTATTTCAGCTGTGAATGATCATTTATGACTTCCAAATTAAGTTATTTTTGGTTGAAATTCTCCAAATCATTCCAGAACTGCTGAGCACAGTGGGTGACTTGGACTGTGACGTTATGTGCATACCCTCTGCTCTCTGCATTTCATAATAGACAATTGGACAGTCAGGTTTATGTCAAGATTTACTAAATTTTTCATGTTCCAACAGGGTCAAGGGTCATCATGCAGTCCCCTCCACCTGTTAGCCAGGCAGTTGCTGCTCCTAATCAGCTCTTTACCTCCGCTGAGCGCAAGAGGAAACAGAAAGAAAGGAGCAAAGAGGATAATGAGCAAATAGACAAAAATGCCTTGTATGGCATTGTAAGCTCCCCATTGAAAGACTCTGCCAGGCTGACTATAAAGCTGTCCCGTGTGAGGTCTTCAGACACGGATCAGTCTGGAGAAGTTTCCTCAGGAGCAAATGCAAACTCAGACCACAACACCGATGTAGTGAGGAACACTCAGTCGTCAAGGACAACCCTGGACCAATCGCAGAAGTTTTGTGCTGAGGAGCCGACAAACTGTCAGCAAGCTCCCATTCGGCCTAGTACAAAGGAGGCTGGAGTCACAGGTGGTGTTGTGTCCGACGACGCCGAGATAGATGCACTTTCAGAGACTGAGAGAATAGAACATGAGTCAGTCAACGAGAAAGAACGATGGAATAAAGAAGTACAAGATAAAGGTGAATTTCTTTCTGTCTGAACTTAACATTGAACCGTTTGAGTATTTTGTTTAGCTGATTTTGGTCGTTGTGTAAAGGGGAAAATGCTAACCAGCTGTTGTCTTCATTTCAGACAAGCCACTGAAGAAACGAAAACAAGACTCTTATCCTCAGGAACCTGGAACTGGGGCCACAGCTGAGGCCAGCGAAGCACCTGGCAGTCAAGGGGGTCAGTCAAAGGGTGGTAGCAAACTGACCCCCAAGAAGACAAACGGTGCAAGTAACGGTGCTAGTCGGCCTGCTCTGATGGTCAGTATTGATCTGCAGCAAGCTGGCATTGGAAAAAGACAGCCTGTAGTGGTCTTGGAAGCACGGGAGATTTGTGAAGACCACCTCCAGCGCCTAAAGTCAAAGACAGAATTAAAGGCAGATAAAGATGTTGAAAAAAGACCTATCAACAAACAGCATGCAGTTAATGTGAGGAGTGGCTCCGAATGCAAACCAGAAACGCTTAAACGCAAAGAAAGCCAGCGGGAATCACGGCACCTGCATGAGGCTAAAACTGACAACGGTAAAGAAAAACATTCAGATTCCAGACAGTCAGAAGCATCACAGCAGAAGCAGGACAGACACTCGGACTCAACCCACAAAGAAGAAAAAAACCACAGCAGTTTGCAATCCCGTCTCAGGCAACCCGAGGGTTCAAAACCCATGAGTAGGACAGACTCCAGACCAGACAGGGACAAAGACAGAGACCAGGATAAAGACAGAGACCGGGATAAAGGCAAAGACCGGGATAAAGGCAAAGACCGGGATAAAGGCAGAGACCGGGATAAAGGCAGAGACCGGGATAAAGGTAGAGACCGGGATAAAGGCAGAGACCGGGAAAGAGTCAGGGACAGAGACAAAGAGAAAGACAAAGACAAGGAGAAAGAGAGAGACAAGGACAAAGAGAGAGACAAGGAGAAAGAGATAAACAAGGAGAAAGACAAAGACAAGGAGAAAGACAAAGACAAGGAGAAAGACAAAGACAAGGAGAAAGACAGAGACGGAGAAAAAGAAAAAGTCAGGGATAAAGAAAGACTTAGGGAAAGAGACAGAGAAAAAGAGAAAGAAAAAATCAGGGATAAAGAGAGAAACAGGGATAAAGGTAGAGACAGACAAAAAGACAAAAACCTGGATAAAGACAAAGAAAAAGATAAAGGTAGAGACCGAGAAAAAGAAAGAGACTTGAATAAAGACAAAGATGGGGGTAAGGACAGACAGAGGGATAAGGACAGAGATAGGGATAAGGACAGAGACAGGGAAAGGAAACAGAAGACACTGTCCAGTGAAAACTGTAACACAGATCCTACCGACCAGCACACTAAACCGGACTGTCCTAAAGGGACGCAAGACAAAAGCAAGAAGTCGACTGACCTCAACGGTCGACCAAGGACAGACACGTCTAGTCCTCCAAACAAGGACGAAAGGAAGGGTGGGGACAGGAGGAATGGGGACAGCAGTTCTGGGGTTCAGGCTGGACATAAACAGCGGCCTTCAGAGAACAAACCCAGTGAGTTTCCCTCTTATCTCCTGGGTGGAAAGTCAGGAAGTTTAAAAAACTTTGTGATTCCTAAACTGAATCGAGATGGAAGCAAAATGCTAGATGGGTTGAGTGAACCTCGAGTTAGGCTGGAGAGAGTGTCACTGGTGAAGAACTTATGCAAAGGATCCAAACCATCTGTTGTGCTGAAGAGACTTAGTATTGATGAGGTAAAAAGAATCATCAGGGACAGTAGGACTCCACGCACCTCCAGGAACTGGTCCTCTGGGGCTAGATCAGGTACAGCGTTGAATTCACATGGTTTATGTTATTTCTCCACAGTGGGATATAGATATTTGTGTGATGACTGATCCCTTCTTGTTCCTCCAGAAATGACAAGCAAACGCAGGCACAGCGCGATCAGTAAGAAACCCAAATATGCTGAGGTTGACTCGGATGAAGATGATGAAGATCAGTCTGAGTCTGGCTCTGACGCTGAGGGTGAGAATTTACCTCAATAAAGTATGTGCAGACTTTACTGAAGGGCTGGGCCATCTCAGAGGAATTGTACAGACGGCCTCATTAAAGGTTCAGTGTGTATAATAGGGATGTCATGATACCAAAAATTCAGGAATTGTACCACTAAAATCACACGATTCTTGATACCAAAGTCGATACCACGGTAAAAACAAAAAAGAATCATAAGAACCCATAAACTTAAACAAGAAATACTTTCAGTATTTGCATATAACTGAATATTGCTGTTGCCGCTAACTCTCTCATCTGTCTTCACTGTCAGTCACAGTTTCCTGCTTTGAATGCACAGATGTGATTGGCTGAGTGGTATCACGTGGGATGGCTCTACTTGCATACAATTGGTCTGCGCGTTTCCTCATCTACTCTACCTTAAGCTGTGCTGGTTACAATAGAAGCACTCCAACACCGCCTGTAGGTCCGGATCCGTATAGGACGACTTCTGGGTCTGGACCCGGACCGCGGTCCACCTGTTAGTGACCGCTGGTATAGTTTGTTGTTGTCAACATGTCGTATTGGTGGTGGCCCGAACAGGCCAGGCTGTTAAAACTGCGTTGGGCCATCGGAGCAGCACCAATGTCGAGCCCTGATGATATCTCGTGTCAGATGTTTAATGCTGAATAACAGAACTCACCTTGAATTCTTTAAACAGATCTGGGTGCCTGTCTCGAAGGTACTTTGCTAGATTCGTGGTATCCCCCCCTTCATTTGAATTCCGCGGTGGCAGCATTTACTCAGTGACTTATGCGTGTCAATAACCATGTCATGGTCATCTACCTGAAATGTGAAACACTCCCACACATAAGCTGTGCCCATTCTTTCACGAGTTCCTGTACCTGTTACATGTGTACTTTCAGCACATACTGCCCTCATCAATACCGGAAGAGTAGTAGCATAACGATGGTACCGATTCTTACGCAGGCATCGGTATTTCCATTTCTTAAAAAAAACAAAAGACAGTATTGATGGGGGTTTTTCATCATTGTATCGAATGGTATCGTGAGTATTGGTTCTCATGACATCCCTAGTGTGTAACATAGTGGCCACGAAAAGCAACAAAGTCCAGTGTTAGAGCAATTGTTGTGTCTGTTCTTTTAGTTACAGAGATATTAAGTTGCCCAACTTCGGTGGTTCAGTGGTGCAGGGGTTGCTGTTGTGTTGTAGCATAAAGGTGTTAGTTAGGAATCCAGTGTCAGTCAGCTGGGTTTTCTACAGGTCCTCTGGCTTCCCAAAGTCCAAAAGCAATATTAATTCCCCACCTAAATTCCCTAGAAGTGTGAATGTGAGAATCACTGATGTTTGCCTCTATATGTCAGTGCTGTGATACCCTGGTCTGTCTGAGAGAATCCCACCCCCTGCAGGGGGCTATAGGATCATGGTGTTACATAAAATTAATGAATGAATCCAGATATTAACTCTGGTGCATGCTGTAACAACACTGGTCACATGACATTAAACAGAAAATAAAGAGGAGGATGTCAGTTCAGAACATCTGTAGAAACATGGGGCACAACATGAAGACCACTCCACTACCTCTGTAGATGTAAACAAAGGACATGATATATATATGTCAGACTGGGGCGCTGTAAAGGGGGGTAAACGTGACAAAGTCATGGGGCTTAGCATTTCTGGGGGGCCTATAGAGCAGTGGAGGGGGTCCAGTGGATACAGGTTAGAAGTTGTAAAAATTTCATATAAGATCCGCTGTATAATAGAGGCACAGAAGCTGGGAGTCAGACATTGAAAGCATGTTGAGTTTCACTTTTGCTTCACGCCAGCGTTAGTTACGTTAGTTATGGACTGCACCCCCACGTACATAACTGCTGGCCCCGCCACTCCGACAAATCGAGAAGATACTGAATTTTACGAAGGGCCCACAACGTTTACCTTTCGTGGGGCCCATAATTGCTAGTGGCGCCCAGATGTCAGATATTCATTTTATTATTCCCCAATCAATAAAAACTGTGTTCTGAATGGAGTATTTCATTTCTTTTTCAGTGAGATCTGTGTAAATCTCACACACTGGACCTTTTAAAATTGAGGTCATGACAGCTTCAAACAGGAGAGTTTTACAACCCATCACAGTGTGGGTAAAGAGTGGAAGAAAACTCAAGTTGTCCTCGATGCATGGCACACAGAATAATCAGAAATAATGATGTGTCCATGGACAGATGGGTTTCAGGGTTCATGTAGCTGTTATCTTGATACTCAGCAATAATGGTCCAACAGGTTTTTTTCAAGTAAAGGTTACTTGGTTGCAATGTACCTTTGGTTTGGACTGTGGATTGTGATTCTAGCTCAGATTTGTCAAAGGATATTTTGGCCAGATTTCCTAGCTGTACTGCAGGCCACTGGTCATTTTAAATGTAACTGTTCTCTTTCACTGTGACAGTGGTGAAGAAAAAACCCAAGAGAGGCCATGACAAGACATGGAAGTTTGAAGAGAAAAGAGTTCGTCACCGTAGAAGAAGCACCGATGATTCCGATGAAGACTCACCACCACCAAACTTCAGGGACGGTAAGTCCTTAGGCACTGGCAGTAGCAGAAGAACAAATTGATTTTATTTCATTTATGCTGTTGGCACTTTTTTAAAAACTGAATTGTGTTTTCCTCATTTAAGTTGCAAGAAAACTGAAGAAACAGAAAAGTAAAAAGGCATATGAGCCCAAACTCACACTTGAAGGTATTTTACCCCATTCTTTTATATCACGAATGAATTATGTTACAACAAAAAATAGCGTTTATTCTGAACTATTTATTTATCCAACAGAAATGATGGACTCATCCACATTTAAGAGGTTCACAGCCAGTGTGGACACCATTCTTGAGAACCTTGAGGATGTGGACCTCACTGCCATAGGTACATATTAGATGCTGCACACTTTGTGATAGTGTTGGGTGAAGGACTGAGGTGAGTTAGGTCAATGATAATGATAATGATAATTGTATGTGCCTTAACAGATGATGATGAAATACCTCAGGAGCTCTTGCTTGGAAAACACCAACTGAGTGAACTTGGCACTGATTCTGCTAAGATTAAGACTATGGGCATCTTTAATAAGGTAAGAGATAAAGTATGTTTTCGTCGATCTTTCTATCCACACCCACAGTGTATGTATGCTCAGTCTGTGATGACGGAGCAGTTTTCAGTGTGTTCCATGTTGTGTTGTTTAGATGAACTGAACTCTGTTTGATCCACAGCTTCCGTCTGAGAAATTGGTAAAAATTCTGAATATCATGGAGAAGAACATCCAGGACAGTGTCAAACTTTCCACATTAATGAATCATGTAAGTCATCAGCGTCTGTAGAGTTTTTCATTGTACTTCTTTTTCTCATGAGAAGTTTCTGTTTAAGTGTAATGTGTAACTCAATAATGGCACATATATCATACTGTTCATCTCTTACAGTTTTGCACATTCAACATAGTATTTATAGTCCAGTTTCTTTTCACATTTGAATCCATATACTTGGGAAAAGTGAACCAGGGGATAACACATTCACGGGATAAATATCTATTCAGAATATTGTCGGTGGCAGGTAAAAAAGCCATCACTAGGAAGTGGCTGAAAAAGGACGCACCAAAAATGGAGGACTGGATAGAGGCGATAGGTGACATCTATAGGATGGAGAAGTTGACTCTCTTTGTCAGACTTGAATCAGACGAATTCACTAATTATTGGAAAAACTGGGTTGATTTTTTTAACACTATTAAGAGCTGATTTTACTTGATAAGAGTAACGTGCAAATAGACCCATGTAAACCCCTCATGCACTTGAAACACTTGAAATGTTAAATGTTCTGCGTTAATCTTTACAGGGGAAAAGGGTTTCTGGAAGGAAAGAATGGAATGGGAAATATACTTATTTCCCATTAACTATATTTTATGCTTTTATTTTACTATTACTATTTTACTATTTTTATTACTATTTTACTCCATTGTTACTATGTATATTTTTGCTATTTCTGTCATTGCTCCCCTGTATGAGTATGTTTTTGTTTGTTTTCTTTACATATATAGAAGTTATATACATGAAATAAAAAAATTATAAGCAGATAATTACAACAAAGTATTTATCTCTGGTAGTTTTTCACAATTACTCATACATTGTATATTTATGTAAATATTTATTTACTTACTTAGTGACAGTAGTTTATATTTTATGCTCATTCTCCTTTTCATGCCATTCCTAAATGCCACTTTGTTTAATTTGTTTTAGTTTCCTAATTAAATCATTCTATTAAAATTATTATTATAATTCTCTTGGTATTCAGTGTGGAAAGCAGAGTAAGATTTTCATTATACAAGGAAACCTGTTTCTACACTGTCCACATGACAATAAAACGCTTTGAGATCTTGAACCTTGAACAGCGGTCCTCAACATTCTCTGGCCCACTAGTGAGCCTCGGAGAGGTGACTGCAAGGCCTTTAGCTGGAAAAATACTTTAATGACCAAATAGAGAGAGTGCTTTGTTTTTATACGATAACTGCCTAATCCAATAATAAATCATGTATATGGTTGTACATACCGCTCAGGTTCCTGTCATCCACACCTTGTTTTTTTTTTTCCTGATATGTGTTCGTATATATAAAAGTAGTAAACTGCTTAGAATGACTAAACTGTGGTGCAGTAAACACAGCACCAACATCCTGCCCATTTCCTGTCAGTGCTCATGTGTGTCTGTCGTATGTAGACCCTGGGAACAGAAAGGTCCAGAACCACTGGTGTATAAAATAGTCTGTTCACTACTGCTGCTGTATCATTCTCATTTATGCTGTACATTTGCCCATTCCTTGAATCTACTGTTACAGATTTTTTGTTTTTCGTTTTTTTTTTTTTCCCTGGAATTTCTAGGACAATGATTCAATGGATGAGGAGAAGTTATGGCGTGACCTTATCATGGAGCGAGTGACTCGGTCTGCTGATGCGTGTCTGATTGCACTCAACATCATGACATCTCCACACATGCCCAAAGCGGTCTATATCGAGGATGTCATTGAGAGGGTGTTGCAGTACACCAAGTTCCATCTGCAGAACTCTTTGTACCCTCAGTATGACCCGGCCTACAGGGTGGATCCCCATGGAGGTCAGCACAGTTCTTCTACAAATACACCAAATATTGAGATGTTGATCAGATTTGTGTTCAGTATAGGTAATTGTTCTACATTTACTCCAGTATTTCCCAGACTAGACTTGATTCGGGCAGGTTTCCCAAGTATATTAATGGCTGCAAAAGTATGTTGAGTGAATAATTCCTTTGCTAGGGAGGTTATGTAGGCCTTGTGATCTAAAGCAGTGGTGTCCAGTCTTGGTCCTCGAGGGCCAGTATCCTGTATGTTTTAGATGTTTCCCTCTTCCAACACACCTGATTCAATTGATAAGCCTATCATCAAGTGCTGCAGAAGCCTGATAATGACCGTCAGGTGTGCTGGAAGAGGGAAACATCTAAACATGCAGGATACCGGCCCTCGAGGACCAGGGTTGGACACCCCTGATCTAATGTGACCCACCATAGTCTCATCAGGACCTGAAAATACTGAGGCAGGTGTTGAGCTACTCTTAATATACATATGAGACAGGATCTCAGGACCCTTTCCACAAAGCTTTTAGCTAACAAACAGGCCAAAACTTTTTAGATGCAATCAATGTTAACAGCATGGGTTGTCTATAGCTCACCAACCCACTGCACTCACTATGATGGCACTGTTTAAGCGGACATAAAGATAAGTAAACACACTGACTAATACAAATTCAAAACCCGGCCTGTTCGCTTGTTGTATGTTTTTATGGCCTATAGTTTTAGGCAAGAAAAATGTTTTTTACTCATGTTATGTTGTGAGTTCTTCTAGACAGAAGCAAATCAATTAGAACTGTGATTCATCAGAGAGACTTAAAAAATAAAGATTAAGAGTTTTAACTATATCCTCCAGCCCTAGTCTAACATGATGAATGGAATGGTAATAATTTTGGCTGATAAAAACCAAAGACTCTAATTATCCATTGTCCTCAGTCAACTCTGATTTTATGTTTCCATCCCAGTGACAGGGTCAAACTGACCCAGTATGGGGGTCTTAGAGGGGCAGTCAGGAGTTTCCTGTTGCAGGTGTGCATGTGCAGTTGAATCTGCTGGGCTTCAGTGGCAATCCTAAATGACACGACTGCATACATCATACACAGCTGTATTCACTGTCATAACCGTTGTCGGCTAATTGTTGTTAATGCAATTGAAATCACTTAAAATGGTGCAAATATATTTTCTGCTTTCTAATAATCCAAGCTTTGAGTTAAACACCAAAATCTAATGCAACTGACCAAATTGTCAGAGGCAGCCATATAATAAAGGCAAACACTAAAGCTAATTTTCATAACTTGATAAAGAAACTTCCCTGACATGCCCTCTGTTATTATCAGTTAGAATGCTTCTGATTTGTGATGTGCTCAAGCTCATCTTCTCCTCTTCTGCTCTTCTCTGAACTCGTCAAGGTTCCAGCCATAATTCAAAGTCCAAGAGAGCGAAGGGTTCCACCCATAAACAGAAGGTAGTTGTCAAACTCTACAGCAAAGTGTGTGATATTGTCAGCAATGTTTCGGACCTCCTGGAGATTCAGCTGCTAACTGACACCACTATTCTCCAGGTGAGATGCAGCATTTGGCCTGATACCGTTAAACATTTGAACCTCTGTGAACTTTGACCCTTCAAATCCAACCCATCTGATTTTTTTCGCTCCTGATTTAGGTGTCCACATTGGGTATCACACCATTTTTTGTGGAGAATGTCAGTGAGCTGCAGTTATGTGCCATCACACTAGTGACAGCAGTAAGTCTGA
This sequence comes from Sphaeramia orbicularis, assembly GCF_902148855.1. Taxonomy (NCBI): domain Eukaryota; kingdom Metazoa; phylum Chordata; class Actinopteri; order Kurtiformes; family Apogonidae; genus Sphaeramia; species Sphaeramia orbicularis. The sequence continues at coordinate 76,156,850 of NC_043968.1, forward strand.
CACAACTGTTTTGCTTTGGTTTAATGCCAGAACCAGGGTTACTGCTTTTAGTTGTTTTGATGATGAAATGCTTTTGTTTGACATCTGAGATGTTATGTTTTGAAGATTTGCTTTGCAAATTCCTATTCAACAGGTCTTCTCTCGCTACGAGAAGCACAGGCAGCTTATTCTTGAAGAGATTTTCACATCTCTAGCAAGACTACCCACCAGTAAACGCAACCTTAGGAACTTCAGGTAAACACAAATGTAATTACCTCCGCCAAGGAGGTTATGTTTTTGCCAGGGTTTGTTTGTTTGTCTGTTTGTCTGTCCGTTAGTGTGCAGCATAACTCAAAAAGTTATGGACATATTTTGATGAAATTTTCAGGGTTTGTTGGAAATGGGATAAGGAAGAAATGATTAAATTTTGGTGGTGATCGGGGGTGGGGGGGCCCACGGGGGGGGCGCAGACCACAAAATTTCATCAAAATCTGTCCATAACTTTTTGAGTTATGTTGCACACTAACGGACAGACAAACAGACAGACAGACAAACAAACAAACAAACCCTGGCAAAAACATAACCTCCTTGGCGTGGGGGGGCCCACGGGGGGGGCACTGATCAGCCTTGGCGGAGGTCTGCGCTCTCCGAGTGCTTCTAGTTATTGTTCTTTTAGGGGCTGATAACTAAAGTCCTCCAGCAAGTGTTACATTTGATAGAAATTTTTAATTTAGTCTTATTCACTATAGTTTATCTTTATTGTAGTCATCAGAACTGTCTTAGTTTTGGTCTTTTTTTACTCAACTATATGGTGTATTGACTTTCTTTGACTCAATGTACACTTGTGTGACGTGAACCAAAACCAGTAAAATGATGCTGTTTTATTTCTAGAATTCAGCATTGAAGAACAGATATATTAATCACAAACTAAAACCTATTACTGGGAAACATGAGAAAGTCTCAGAGTGAGACAGAGTTTCCATCATTACCATAGTAGTACACACCTCCTGCATTCATGCATGGGAATACATTAGAATCTTAGAGATTTGTTTATTTTTTGCTTTCCCCGCGTGAAGTCCCAGTTAAGTCTTTGCCCTCATTTACCTTCTGTCTTTCTACAACACATGATGAGTTCTAAATTTCTGTCTTCCTAACCATCCCTCCACATACCTGTCTCTGCTTTGTATTTGTTGGATGCCAATAATTTTTCATCATAGTTTTTGTTATCATAAACAAGTTTCAATTTTGTTATTATCTCATTTCAGTCAAGGAAAAATGTTGATGAAACTAAGACAAAAAAAACAGTGCCTCCAATAATCTGAAAGTGGCAAATATGTCCCCCTCCCCCAGGCTGAACAGTGATTCTGATGGAGAATCCGTGTATATCCAGATGGTCACAGCCCTAGTTCTTCAGCTCATCCAGTGTGTGGTAAACTTCTATACTGAGAAGGAAGGAGCTGAGGAACAGAGTAAAAAGGTAGGAACCCAAACTGATGCTTACACAAAATAAATCTGTTAAAATACTTCAAGTGTTTAACATGTTGGGTACTTTTTTTAAGGGTGATAGAGACGTCCTTATCACAAACTCTTATGAAACTGCCATGAGGACTGCTCAGAACTTTCTATCAGTGTTTCTGAAGAAGTAAGTCATTTTCCTGCCTAAATCCAGCTAAATGAAAAGGGCAGCTCTCAGCTGTCAGACATTTTCAGCTGTTGTCATGGCAACACCAACCTTTGACAACAAGATGACATGACAGGCAAATTTATGTTGTCATTTGTAGAAGGTGAGGCATAAATTTGACCCTGGAAATATGTATAATGTGGAAAACAAAACACAAATGATGAAAAAACAAACACAGATGATAAAAAGGGACTGAAACACCAAAGGCCGCCACAGTACAGTGGGCTGCATGTAAATGTTTGATGATATACTTACATAGTTATTGTATTAATTTGATATAAGATTCAATATCACAAAGTTGGGATGTTCGCTTAGTTTAGTAGTGAATACAGTGAGGGTCATGATGTCATTTTAAATGTGGACTTGAGAATCATGTCAGTACTTGCTTGTTGTATTTTTGCTGCTGCTAACTGATACTGTTAAAATGGCAATTTTTTGTGTGTTTCTGTTTTTTAAAATAATTATTTCCTGGAAGAATTCAATTACACCAGAAATATGCACAAATACTAAACACACTTTAATTTGATCACAACAGGATCTAATGCTATATCACAAAATGTTCCTGTGTTAAAATTCAAGTTATGTTTTACAGACATTAAAGTTTAAGATCCTGCTCAAATGTTCATATTCTGTTAGTTCATAACTAACATCAGAACATTATTTTTGTGCAATCCCAACAAAGGAACTAACATCTTCCTCAAACAGTAAAAAGTGCTTTTAGGATGCATCAAATAACCATTATTTAATAAAACAGTGTTAAATAATAAGATATAAATAATAAAGAATACCAAAAAAATAAAAATTAACCTCCGCCATATCTGCATTTGAATAAATACCTAAAAATATCGATACAGTACTTTTGAATATCGATACAGTATTGTGAAATGAAATATCGCGACATATTGCAGAACCAATGTTTTATAACACCCCTATATCTTATCAAAACAATGTTGTAACTGTGTGCTCCTCAGGTGTGGAAGTAAGCAGGGAGAGGAAGATTACAGACCTCTGTTCGAGAATTTTGTCCATGACCTGCTGTCCACTGTGAACAGGCCTGAGTGGCCTGCTGCTGAACTGCTACTCAGCTTATTGGGCCGCCTGTTGGTGAGCAGAATTTTCATGCTTCCTTTGTCATTATTTGTAAAGTGGGTGTAGCTGCTAGTGTTCATTTTTTGGACATTTTTTATTATACTCCAGGTCCACCAGTTCAGTAACAAGCAGACAGAGATGGCGCTCAGGGTGGCCTCACTGGACTACCTCGGTACTGTTGCTGCTCGCCTCCGTAAAGATGCTGTCACAAGCAAGATGGACCAAAAGGTTATTGACCGCATCCTAAGAGAGGTATAGACGCTAATTACAGAGTCGTCTGAACATCAGCACATTGCCAATAACTGAACAGTAGGGATGAAGTGCGTTCGGGGTGTTATTGGTTTATTGATCTTTTCACAGAATCCTGGCAATGATGAGATCCAGCAGCTCCAGAAGGCGCTGCTCGACTACATAGATGACAACGTTGAGACAGACTCGTCTTTAGTGGTGAGTCTTCACACACTGAGCAGTAGATTCATAATTATCATTATGGTCTGGTGTCCTTTGTTTAAAAGTGATATGTCCTTGTGTGCGTGTGTCTCATCCAGTTTGTCAGAAAATTTTACATCGCCCAGTGGTACAGGGACATTACAAGTGAGGTAGAGAAGGCAATGAAGTCTCAGAATGAGAGAGATGAGGACACCAAAGGTCGTCACCGTTCCAAGGATCTTCAATTGACTGAGGAGATTATGGAAAAAGCCGAGACACGAAAGAAATTCCTCCGCAAGGTCATCAAGACCTCACCATCAAATTTCAGTTCTTCGAGGTAAATAGCACTTCACTCTAGATTACAGAACTCATTTGCTCTACTCTTGAACTTTTTCGTCTATTTAAACTGTTTTTCTTTGTGATATTTTTTCTTTTTACAGGATGAACTCTGACATAGTAGACTTTGAAGACTGCTGTCTGATTGTCAGATATCTGGCCTCTATGAGGCCGTTTGCACAGAGCTTTGATATTTATTTATCACAGGTTAGTGAATTCATAGATACATCAATGTCAGGGACACGTTATGTATGTCTGTGTTTATTTTCCCTCATCGGTCTGTTTCTCTTCTGTAGATTCTAAGAGTTCTGGGTGAGAGTGCTATTGCGGTCAGAACTAAAGCTATGAAGTGTCTCTCAGAGGTGGTGGCTGTGGATCCAAGCATTTTGGCACGAGTAAGTCAGACTGTATCAACTGGTTCACAGCTTGTCATGGTTAGTTTAGGATGAAGCTGTATGACGACATGTACTGAAAACTTGACACTACTTTCAACATTCTGAAAACCTACCGCTTCAGGCCAGTGCAACATGATGACGATGGTGTATCATTTCCATAGCAACTGGTCTCTGTTTTTGTGTAGCTGGATATAAATTGTAGCATCTTAGAATACAGTCATGGAAAAAGTGATTAGACCATCAACAGTCATCAAAAACAGTGGTTATGCAATCAAGTACTAACTCCTGTGTATATCATGTGACTAAACAGACAGAAAAGAAAACGTGGAATGCCTAAAAGCACTGTTTTTGTCAGTACAATGCCATAGCTATTGATGTAAGAACTGAAGTGATTTTGGTTTTGTTAAGAAAACCATGGAAAATCGATAGATATCAGCTCTGAAATTAAACTGCTATGAGCTATTTTTGTTGTTATCATTATATTTGTCCACACAAATGCACCTTTAGTTGTACCAGGCATTAAAATGAACACGAAATTGAAGAAAGAAGGGGTGGTCTAATAATTTTTTCTGCGACTGTATAAGGGAGGACAGTGTTAGTGAGTTGTTTACTTCCGGTACAGATGAAGCAATTAAAACATAAAAAACAACACAGTTATGCTGTTCACCAATCTGTTCATAGAGCAGTTTTGCTGTTTAGAGAAGGTGGAGTCACATCTGATAAACAGACAAAGCATGAACTTTTGACAAAGGAGAGCAGCTGATAATGATTAGCTACTGCTATAAATACTGAAGAAAAACACTTGAACCACAGCTAATAATTATTTCCATTCTTAATTATTTTCTCAGTTGATTAGTTTTTGGTTTATAAAATGTCCGAAAAGGGTGCAAAAGTGTCTGTCGGAGTCCAGGGTAATGCCCTCAAATATGTAGTACACAAAGATATTCAGTTTACTGTCGCGGAAGAGGAAAGACCCACAAAATATTTACATTTAAGAATATGAAGTTCACATTCAACACAGCCAAGTATTAATTAACAACATGCTTGTCAATTTATTCAACAGTTGACAACCAATCAATTAATGGCTGCATATCTAATATTACTATGCTGTAAAAGCAGCTGCTGGTGTTGACGCCGCTGCAGTCTGAACCTAAGACATTGTCAAATGTTTGGATCTTTGGTCTGAATGGGCTTTAGGTTGTGTCAGCTCGACTGAACACACGCCTACATCCACAGTGTGAAGTATTATTCAGTTTCATTTCACCATCTCTACTTTTTTTTTTTTCAGTTGGATATGCAGCGCGGAGTTCACTGTCGCCTCATGGATAACTCTACAAGTGTGCGAGAAGCGGCTGTGGAGTTACTCGGCCGGTTTGTGTTGAGCCGCCCACAGCTCATTGAGCAGTACTATGACATGCTCATCGAGAGAATATTGGTAATTTATCAACCATTCTTTTCCCTCATGCTGTCTAACACCTAAGTGTGAGCTTCTCCCACTGTGGGTTCACCCATCCAGCTCTGATGATAAGATTAGATTGTTCTTTTGGTCACATTTTGCTGTCTGGGGGGGGCGGTGGGGGTGGGAAGGAATGAACCACCTCTTACACAATGAATCCATGTGGCACTAGAGTCTAGATCATGGGTCGGCAGCCTTTACTATCTAAAGAGCCATTTTAGAACAGAAATAGACAAACTAAATTGTCTTGAGTCAAAACATATCCCTATATGTTGTACCTCAAAGTGGTGACTGTTTAAGATGCTCTTTAGGATTAATTTGCATGGAATATGTCAAGAATAAATCTAAGTTTTGGTGCATTTACAAAACTACAAAGAAATTACAAAACTACTCTAAAGAAAATGCATTTATTGTGTTGTGCAGTAAAAATGTACTGGTATGTAAATGCTTTCTTTGTGATGGAGAATACAGATGAATACCGTCTGTGTCATAAAATAAAAAGTACTCTACTATTACTACTTCTACTGCCTCAATTTTCAGCTGCATAAAATCAGATTGACTTCATGGTTCTGACAATAATGGCAAAGTGTGTATAAATAAATAGCCTTAGTGTTATTCATTTCCATATGTTTTGTTTTGGGTTTTTTTTGACAAAGCCACATGGAGCCAAAAGAAAAGGGCCCAAGAGCCAAATGTGGCCCCGGAGCCACAGGTTGCCTACTCCTGGTCTAGACATGTAACCTTTAACCATCAGGGTCATTTAAAGTGCAAAAGTTCAGCTGAGGTTAAATGTGCTCTTCTCTCCTACTGCCACCTACAGACCAACTGATGAACTGCATCCATTCAGAAGCAGCATTTTGAAGTGATTTTAGAAAAGTATTTCCTTCATGATGTTCAAATCTCATTAGAACAGAAACAAACTTAGGTCTCCTAACAATTTTGTGTTTACACAGGACACAGGTATTAGTGTCAGAAAGAGGGTGATAAAGATCATGAGGGATATTTGCCTGGAGCAACCAGATTTCCATAAGATCACTGAGATGTGTGTCAAGATGATCCGGCGGGTCAACGATGAAGAGGGGATCAAGGTTTGTGGATTTATTTATTTATTTACAAAATCTTTTTTAAGTGTGACCTCTCAGCTTTTAACTTCATGCTGTTTAACATCCAGAAATTAGTGAATGAGACATTCCAGAAACTGTGGTTCACACCTACACCAAGTCATGACAAAGAAGGCCTGACTAGAAAGATCCTGAACATCACAGACGTGGTGAGTCTCTTGGATCTGCCTGATGGAAAAAAAATGCATCATACTTATTCAAAGAACAAACAGACATTTTCACAATTTAATTAACATCTTGTTTGGCTTTCCAGGTGCTGGCATGTAAAGATACAGGCTATGACTGGTTTGAGCAGCTTCTCCAAAATGTGAGTGGTTAATGTTGTGTTTGTATTTTCACATCTCAATGAATCGCATTATGTGCACATTTTGTACAGTATTTCATTTGACTTCTGTATTATGTTTGACTGTTAAAGCTGCTGAAGTCGGAAGAGAATGCATCTTATAAACCTACCAAGAAGGCCTGTGTTCAGTTGGTGGATAATCTAGTCGAACACATACTGAAGTATGAGGAGTCTGTAGCAGGTATGAATGTTTTGTCAAAGAAATGTCATAGTCAGGGTTCCTACACAAGTATGGGAATGTATGGAATTTGATTTTATACATTTCCAGGTCTGCAAATTCAGTGTTCTCATGTGTGGCCATGCGACCGTGGAATACATTACCAACAGAACCACTAACAATTGCAAACTGTCACACATTCTCCTGCATGGTGAAAAAACAGCTACTCTCTAACCAGACCTGTAGCCACAATGTAATGTGATGTAAACATGCTCAGAGTGTGTGTGACAGACTGAAGTGGGACGAATAAGAGTGAATGGTTGGATGTGAATGAATATTTTATATAGATGGAGTTATAGAAATGCATTTTTTACTGTTTTTTGTGTGTTTAGTTTTTATTAATGTCTGTTTTTTTAATGATAACATCAGTCTGCCCAGGGACTACAGGTGGAAATTAGCACTAGAGCTACAACCTGGCACACTACATCTCTCCTTTTTAAGGTTAATGTATATTGTGCATTGTCCCTGTCTAAATAAATAAATAAAATGAAATGAAAATGAAAAGGATGGAATATGGAAACAAATATATGTAGAAATATTCATGTTTCCAGACTGTTCCCACTGTTCTATTTTCTAAAACATAAAATTCTGAATATCGAAAAAATTAAATGGATCCATCTGTTTTTTAAGGTGCTTGCGAGCACAGCTAAAATGTTTGTGTGAGAGCACATACAGTAGACAACACGTTCCAGAAAACATTTGGGCAGATTGACAAGTTGAATGCCCTGCCTTCTGCTCTTATCCTCCTCCAACCCATTTTAAGGCCTGCCCAGGTGTCGTCAAGTTTCACTGCTGCTTTGATGGACAGGTGATGTCCACACACTGTTCATGAGCGAGATATTCAACATGCCTTGTATGATCATTGGCTGAACTCATAATGTAGATGTAAATTCTCTGACGACTGGCTCATAAATCTAAATATACAGACTGGTTGGCTGGTTGGAATTTTTTTTACCAAGACATCTGGAAAAAGTATGGAGTTTTGAAATTTCAGATGTGTAGGAACCCTGCCTTGTGTTTTCCTTTAAAAAGATCCTGGTCACATGATAATTACACATGATAATTATGAGCGTCTTCTGTGACTGTGTTTCAGATTGTGAGGACAAGGGGGTCAACTCAGGTCGCCTGGTCGCATGCATCACCACGCTCTACCTGTTCAGCAAGATCAGAGCACAGTTAATGGTTAAACATGCCATGACAATGCAGCCCTATTTGACCACCAAGTGCAACGTAAGAACCATGTCATCTTATGTAGTATTTCTTTTTTTTGTAATTTTCTTTTTATTATTTTTTTTAAGGCAGCTTTATCTTATCAGCATTTTATATCATGTACAGGGTGGGGAAGCAAAATTTACAATATTTTGAGGCAGGGGTTGAAAGACAGTGTATGACCAATTAGTTTAATGAAAGTCATGAGAATTTATTTGCCACAAGAAATATACATAATAGAAAATGTTTTTATTCTATGTGTCCTCCTTCTTTCTCAATAACTGCCTTCACACGCTTCCTGAAACTTGCGCAAGTGTTCCTCAGATATTCGGGTGACAACTTCTCCCATTCTTCTTTAATAGTATCTTCCAGACTTTCTCGTAATAGTTTTGCTCATAGTCATTCTCTTCTTTACATTATAAACAATCTTTATGGACACTCCAACTATTTTTGAAATCTCCTTTGGTGTGACGAGTGCATTCAGCAAATCACACACTCTTTGACGTTTGCTTTCCTGATTACTCATATGGGCAAAAGCTTCTGAAAAGGTATGGATAATAGTGTTAGGTATGATTATGACATCAATATATGTTTGGTTTCAAAACAATCGACGTAGTGTCTGCTGAGAAAAAACAACTAAATGTTCATTGTAAATTTTGCTTCCCCACCCTGTATGTAACTTCTATATATGTAAAGAAAACCAAACAAAAAACAAAAACATACTCATACAGGGGAGCAATAACAGAAATAGCAAAAATATACACAGTTAACTAAAATGGAGTTAATAGAAAATAACAAGTATATTTCCCATTCCATTCTTTCCTTCCAGAAACTCTTTTCCCCTGTATATGATTAACATCGAACATTTAATGTATGTAGCATGAACTGAGGGTTTACATAGATCTATTTGCACATTATTCTTATAAAGTAAAATCAGCTATTAATGGTGTTACAAAATCGACCCAGTTTTTCCAATAATTGGTGAAATTGTCTGAATCAAGTCTGACACAGAAAGTCAGCTTCTCCATCCTATAGATGTCACCTATAACCTTTATCCAGTCCTCCGTTTTTGGAACATCATTTTTTAGCTTTTTTACCTGCCACTGACAATATTCTGAATAGATTTTTATCCCGTGAATGTGTTATCCCCTGGTTCACTTTTCTCAAGTATATGAATCCAAATATGAATGGAAATTGGACTTTGAAAATTTTCTCCATGCTGTTCTTCAAAGTCTGCCAATAAGGACTTATGTAGTATTTCTATCAAACTGTGGAGAAATCCAGTCTGGGATCCCGCCACATGTGCCTTAAATCAAATGTTTAATTTACTGTGACTAATCAGTCTGGCATAGAGAAAAGATGCCCCAGCCCTCCTGCTGAGCTCCATGGGATCCGAAAACACATTTGGAGAAGTCAAAAGCAAGAGAAAAATCATTATTTGATCCTGTTTGAAGTATGGCATCAGTTATTTGTTAATTTAAAAAAAAAAAATTAAAGTTTCAAGAAATGTTCAGTGTTCAGTTCAGTGTTCAGTGAACCCACATCTCACTTATGTTGGGATGGATTTCACCTCATGCTGAAGCTGTAGAGACTCTTCTGTGGCTTGAAGCAGCTGGTAGAAATACACAATTAGGATGAAACTGTTTATGTGTAGTCATTATGATGCCTTATTTTTACAGTATCGTACTTTCTGACATTTTATGAAAAAATTGTATTTTCTTGACTGGCATAATTTTTTAAAAATTGACTAACCTAAATATAACTGCTCTAATTAATACTGGACCAAAAAGGATTCATCTCTCACCAATGATCACAGTACCTATTTTATTTCACAGATATACTATATACCTTCCCTCTTATTTCCTTGTGCTTACTTTATTCCTGTTCCACTTGCGCTCATCGCAGCCTTTATTCAATAAAATGTTTGTTTTATGACTGGGCTGTATCCACATACAACTGTGGTATAGGTTTTACATGATGCTCCCATGATTCCCTCAAATTTAATGTGGATGAAATCATCACTGAATCTTGTACCAGTGGATTTCTTGCCATGTGAGCAACTAGAGCCAAAACAGATTCAACTGACAATCTCAGTCTGGTTGAGCCATAGTAAATTAATATTATTAAATACATAGTAACTGCCCAAAAAACAATAATTGATGAAGATGTGTTCCCATATTTCATGCAGGATTTGGTGAGTTTACTGTCTTATCTGTCTGAGTGGTCTGTGTGTTGTTGCTCCTATTGGTTGTATGTTCGTCCAGTTACATCCAGAGGCCTTCAGGTCCATGTGTTCCATCTATTAGAAATCACAAATGACTGGATACCTTCCAGATTAGGAGATATCATTTATTTACTCTGAACATAGATAAAAACACAGCTTTCTATGTTGCATAGCTACATCAAAATACTGATCAGAGTTAAACACAAAGGTGTTTCCTACTTGGATATCATGCGTGTCACTATTTTCTTTATTTCAGACTCAGAATGACTTCATGGTGATCTGTAATGTGGCCAAAATCCTGGAGCTGGTTGTGCCTCTGATGGAGCACCCGAGTGAGACTTTCCTCACCACCATAGAAGAGGACCTAATGAAGCTCATTATTAAATATGGCATGACGGTCGGTCTCATTAGAGCTCATTGCTTTCACACTAACGTCACACTCTGAAGCACAGATGGAAGATCCCTGGTACTTACGTTAATACAACATCATGTTGTGTCTGTTTCACAGGTTGTACAACACTGTGTGAGCTGTCTGGGTGCTGTTGTGAACAAAGTTACACACAACTACAAGTTTGTTTGGGCCTGTTTCAATCGTTTCTATGGTAAGAGTCATTTCTATATATATATTTTTTACGTCTACATGTTTTTATTTGTGTGTAATAGGGGAAGTAATTATTATAATTATTTTTTTGTTTGGATGCCAAATGTAATTTATTTCAGGTGCCACATACATCCCAATTTGACGTCAAACAAGCTGGACCAGTTAAATAATACCGTAATAACTTGTAAATAAGGACAACTCCAAATTTTTCTTTTTCTTTCAAGTTGTTCATGTTATTCAGATTTTTAAGGAAACGTTGTACAGTAGATCGGTCCAATCCAGCGGTAACATGTGAACACATTTGGTGTTCAACAGTCTGTCATGTAATCAGAGTAACTTATATTCATGTACTATATATATTTCAGTAGGTATTTATTAGCACTTTAACATTTTGTATAACAAAATTTGGGGAGATAAAATTTTTAGGTGAAAAATGTCAAATTACTGCTTTGTAACGTGGACTTGAAATGGACATAAAATTTTTAAGCTTTTTGCAAACATTCAAAAGATGCAGTTCTTGACAGAAATTATCAAGTAGGACAAAACCTTTTAGTTCAGCTATGCTGAAAATAAATTTTGAAGTAAAATATTGAAAAGTCTCTGTTTTATTGACATGAGAATGTGGTAACAGGTGGACAAGCTGCCATAGTAACACATGGACAACTCTACCATTGTATGCATTACCCCAAAATGTATCCAAAGATCATTACTTTCTGAAAGTTTCACTCATATATCTGAATTATAAGTAACTTGAAAATTAAAAATTCATATTTTTGTGGTAACACGTGGACAGGGCCTTTTAAACAACTCAGAACATACTGAAAATCTAATACTTGAAACCTAACAATCATCTATACAATCAATAGATTGAATACATTTAAAAAAAAATTTTAGATATAATTTTTAGTATCAAATTCGAGCTATGACTCTGGTGTAAAAAATACAATTGATAAAATCGGTTGTAACTTTTTTCTATAAGTGGTATTTTAAAAAGGAGAACAATTCCATAAAATAGAGCTCTTTCGCTAAAAATTGAGCCCACTTAATAAATGGTGTGTGTAAATTTACTTTTTCATGTTGATGTTCATTTACGCTTGATCGGACCCAGATGTAAACATTATCATAATGTAATTTGACTTTTTTCACTGTTATTATTTTTACTGGACTGGCCCAATTGAGACCATATTGGAGTGAATGTGTCCTCTGAACTGAGATGAGTTTGACACCCCTGTGACAAACTGAGTCAACTACAAATTTGAGCAGACATAAAATAAACTCAGGGAATAAAAAATGCAGACTTGTAGTTTTCACTGCTGTGTGTCATTGTTCAGGCGCTTTGGCAAAACTCAAGACTCAGCATCAGGAAGATCCGAGCAGCTCCACTCTGGCTGCCAACAAACCTGCTCTCCTGCGCTCACTCTTCACTGTTGGGGCTCTGTGTCGACACTTTGACTTTGACCTGGAGGAGTTCAAGGGTGCAAACAAGGTACACTTAAACCAGAGGTGTCCAATCCTGGTCCTCGAGGGAAGCTATCCTGCATGTTTTAGATGTTTTCCTCTTCCAGTCCACCTGAGGGTCATTATGAAGCTTCTGCAGATCACAGGCTTATCATCTGAATCAGGTGTGTTGGAAGAGGGATACATCTAAAACATAGTGGCCCTTGAGGACCAGATCTGGACACCCCTGACTTAAACAAACTGTTTTAATGCTGTTTGTTTAACTGCTTCTAAGATCATTTTCAGATTCAGATAACTTTATTTATCCCCTGGGGGCAATTCAGTTTGCAGGTACGGGTCGTAGCAGGACAGGACATTAGACACACATTCCACAACACAGTTCACTCAGATCTGTCAATGAAAAGGACAGTTGAAGGGTCCAGCCATAAAGTGCAACAGTGACAAAGTGCAACCGTAGCAATAAATAGATAAAATACATTTAAAACCTAAAAACAACACATGTAAATGCACAGTGTACCCAACACTACACATTACGCACTATCACTGACATTTAAAAGCCTGATGACAGCAGAATTTTGAGATGGAATATTTGTCTTTCTCTCATGTTTTGTAGATTATCATCAAGGACAAAGTGTTGGAGCTTCTGCTGTACTTTACCACACATCAAGATGAGGAGGTCCAGATCAAGGCCTTCATAGGTCTAGGTACTGTATAGCACACCTGCACTCCATGTTTTTCTTCTCTCTGTTTTTCTTTCTGCCTTCATTCTTTCCTCGTCTCCCTCTTATTTTCTATACTCATAGTGTCTTTGGTCCTGTTCAGATATGGCATTAACATGTGTCCAATCATATGCAGCCAGGGACAGATGAGTCAAACAAGCTCATACTGTAGTTTGTATGTGTCTATATAGTTTGTAATATCTTTATGACATTCTTAGCCCAGAAGTCAACACAAGATTCTGATTTATTGCAGTTATTTTATTTACAGTTATTTTACTGAGATAAATTCCTATTTTCACCCAATTTTTGACCTGGACAGAATCTCTTCTCTATGTAAATATAATATTATTTGTAGGACTGTCTGTTCTTTGTCCACTTTTATTCTACGAGCAGTGTTTGAGGATGGATCATCCACAGATACTGTATGTAAACATCCATGAGGAGCCTCATTTGTCTGTTTTCATTGTTTTGAGCGGTAATCTTACTATTCGTAGCTTTAAAGCGGAACTATGTAAGATTTCTACCTACATTAAACAGCTTCAGAATAATTGTAGTGGTTAAATGTCTTGTTAGGGAGAGAATGGAGGCTCTCCTCCTTCCCACTAGCATTTCTAGGGCTGAATATGCCACATGCAACTTCTCTGCCACTGTCCCGGTGGCCTAGATCTGGTCTCTTGTGAGAAACGGCACCATTTACGGCACTCAGGAGGTAGAGCGGGTCATCCAAAAACCAAAGGGTTGGTGGTTCGAATCCCATCCTGTTCTTGTCATGTGCTGTTGTGTCCTTGGGCAAGACACTTCACCCGCTTTGCCTCCATTGTTGCTACTCACACTGGTGTATGAATGCATATGAATGTTCGGTGGTGGTCGAAGGGGCCGTAGGTGCAAATTGGCAGCCACTCTTCCGTCAGCCTGCCCCAGGGCAGCTGTGGATACAGATGTAGTTTACCACCACCAGAGGGAGAATGTATGAGTGAATGAATAATGGATTCCCTGTGCACTTTGAGTATGTGTTCATAGAAAAGCACGATATAAGTCTAATCCATTATTATTATTATTACGACACAAACATGCCCCCAGCGGGTACGACTGGGTAGCTGTAAACACAAGCCAGCCACGCTTTAATTTCACAGGTGTTTACCATGGCAGAGAAAAGGTTTAATTAAGGTAAAAATCTTCCATAGTTCCCCTTTAAAGAGGAACTGCAATTATTATGGTTGTGTTATTGGTTCTCTCTCAACGACACATGTTAAAGGATGATTGGATCTTCAACATAATGTGTAGTGTATAATGGAACATCCTATGATGCACTGAGGCAGCTCTGCGCATATGAAGGGCTCTTTAATTTAATACCGTTGGCACATCCACTTTCACTTACACAGAGAACAGTAGGTGCTTCAGTCTGTCCCACGGTATGTTTGTGTTCAACCTCCTAGCAGAATGTGGAGACATGCAACCAAGACTACCTTGAAATCCATCCAGAGTGATTGGATCACAGGGTATGTGAATGCTTTCACACCTTGCAATGGAGCCGTCCACCTCTGATGGGATCACACAGGACAGATGTTACTGCCTGGTCTGAGCAGAACCCCTGTCTGAAGTTTGATCAGTACTGACCTCTGTCTCATTGTGTCTGTCTTAAGGCTTCCAGTTCATCATGCATCCAGAGCTCATGTTTGTGCAGGATGTGAAGGTTCTGTATAATAGAATGTTGTCGGAGGAGAGCAGCCTGGTCAGTTTAAAGATCCAGGTACTGAAGAACCTGCAGACATACCTTCAGGAGGAGGACTCTCGAATGCAGGAGGCTGATCGTGAATGTGAGTGGAACACAGTCATTATACAGACTCTCTTTCTTAGTTTCTTCAGTGTTGTTTTATGTCCATTTGTGAAGGAAGCCCATGTTGGTGCTTGTATGAAACTGGGTTTACTTTGGTATCTGGCACTTTTTCAGCTTTTTAGACCCAATAATAAAAGGTAAATGTAGACATATTTCCCCCCAGGATGGACCTAATGATGACCTAAGATAAATATAAAAAATTATCCTCTTGCTCTGAGCCATCCCATAATTAATGAATTTTTAATCAAATATTGGGTCTAAAAATAAGACCCCAATATGGACATTAAATCTCCCTAGGTGTCAGTGCATTAGATGTGAAAACGTGTAAATGGTCTTATATAGACTATAAATAAAGACACTGTGTTAAATGTGTCTATCCTAGTGGTTTTTCTAATCCACACATGTGGGTTTTTCATCAATCTCAGTCTGATTCCAGGTTTGGTGTGGAACCCATCGTGTCCACTCACATTACGTGCAGAACCTGCCCAGTTAAACACAGATAAATCATGAATGATTTTGCAAGAGCGGCCATTTTTGTGGCCAAAATGTACCTGTGAGAGAATATAGAGATATTAAAAAAAATAGTAGCACGTAATTTTCATGTCCTTTCGACCGTGTTACATGCGGATTTTTGTATTAAATATAATGTAAAATAATATAAAAATGTTTTAACAGAAAAACAGTTTCTCTTTTATCTCAGTAAATATTTATTTTTAAAATAGACCCAGAGTGCTTCCAAACTTTTTTCATAACATTAGTTTACATCTGGGTTGAAAGTTTAGCCCCCATGTCCTGTTTTTTGGACCAGTTTCATAGAAGCACCCATTTACTAATTAAACTAATTTGTTTTTCCAGGGAAGACAACGTCAAAGCAGGAGGACTTAAAGGAAATGGGGGACATCTCATCTGGCATGAGCAGCTCCATAATGCAGATTTACCTGAAGCAGGTGCTGGAGTCTTTTTTCCACACACAGTCCACTGTTCGCCACTTTGCCCTGAATGTCATCACACTGACCCTAAGCCAGGGACTCATCCATCCTGTACAGGTATGTCCTCAGTCCCAGGATTACCCCAGATCTGTCTTTAAAAGATGCTCTTTGTCACCTTTTTCCATTTTTACACTGAACATTTTCACAGCTCCATGAGCTATTAACAGGCTGAGGACAATTCTTTTTTGTCTTTTAGTGTGTGCCCTACTTGATAGCCATGGGAACGGACCCTGAGCCAACCATGAAGAACAAGGCAGATCAGCAGCTGGTGGAGATTGACAAGAAATATTCAGGCTTCATCCATGTAAGTGGTGTTCTAGTTTATAATCCACAGAAAAGCTCCAGAAAAGTGGGAAATGATATGTGGGAAAACCTGCAATCTGTGCTTTTTTAACCCATAAAGACCCAAACATCCACCAGCAACCAGAACCATCTACTGATATAAACTGTTTAATACCTGTTGATCCACTAATCCTGTCAATACATGTAAATAATTGGTGTAAAATACAGTTATTCATCTTTTCATGGTCATCAGACATGACCCATTTGGACATTCAGAGGCTCTGTAGTTACCATGGAAACACCGTCATCTTCTACAACATTGATTCACCAGTAAAACCCATGGAGTTAGATCAATGACAGTGGATGGACACACTTTTTTATGTTCATTTAATGGTATATTTTGATGAGAATGTTTTCATTCAGTTTTCTCTGTTTTTGTTATAATGATCCTCAACTGTAGTCTGAGTTTTTATGAACATCTACATCATCAGTACAGTAAGTATTGGAAAATACCAGATTTTTACTGGAAAAATGCAAAACACAGAGGGTTATTTTATGGTAAATGATGACAAATCACTTAAGAAAGGTTAAATATAGAGGAAAATAATCATTTGGGGACTGCCGCAAAAGTAGCACTGGGTCTTTATGGGTGAAGTTGAACCTTTATTTAACTGACAAAAGCCTAAAGAAAGGATTTTCAGTGTTTTCAGCGTCATTTGGTTCTTCAAAAAATGGAAAAGACTCTCCAGACTGTACAGCATCTGTGATGGTCTGTGGCTGCTTCAGTGTTCACATGACTGAACTGCGTGTATGTGAGGGACCATTAATGTGAAGCACAGACTGACTTACACAGATTCCACATCGTTTCTGTGAAGTCTGTGTTTTTTTCACAGGGTTTCTGCGGGTCATTAAAAAGCATTAGAAGTCATTAAATAGATTTTGTGAAAGTTAAGGCCTTAAATGGCATTAAAAAGCATTAAATTTAATGTCCAGAGGCATTCAAAAATTAAATACACTTGTTGGAAAAAAAGCATTGTTATTAAGTATTTATTTTGATTATATAAACATTTAATAATTTTGATCCGAAGTCTAGTGTGATGATTGGCAGGCCGAACCCTTTAATTGGCTATTGTTTATGGCCGATACATGAAGTCATCAACACCAAATGCTTGGAATGCAACGTGCTGTGAGCATGCTCATGCTGTAGCGAAAGGGCGGAGGGAATATTAGTAAATGTGGGAAAAATGGGAAAATGCAAGTTTCAGTAGAAGTGATTGGAAGAGGAACTATTCAGAACCTGGTTAAAGCCTGTGGATGGTAAACTGACATAAAACTATATATAAAACTGTATTTGCAGTTGGGCATGGGCATTTAATTTGTTTAAAGTGGCATTAAAAAGCATTAAATTACATTTGCTGATACCTACAGAAACCCTGTTGCAGTAGGGCCATGACTTTGTTCCGACAGTATTTGTCTGTAATCCATATCTGTCACCTATTGAAAGTGTGTGGACATAGTGAAGAGGAGAATCACTTAATAACTACCATGGACTGATGAGTAGCTCCAAGAAATGCCAAAAATAACTAGTGAAAAAGTGCAACAATGAATGTGCTACTACAAAATACAATTAAGCTGAAAACACTGAAAATACTTTCTTTGTACCTCTGTAAGTTAAATAACGGTTCATACAAATGAACATATCACAGATTATAAACATAAATAACTCTTTTTCTGTCAGTGGTGTTTGTATTGTGACTATTAGTGTGGTTATTTGTCCAAAATGCTGATTTACCCCTATACCTGTGTCTGGGACTTCACAGATGAAGGCTGTAGCAGGGTTAAAGATGTCTTATCAAGTGCAACAGGCCATAAACGGATCAAAAGATGCCGTGGTCCGAGGTTTTCGCCATGACGACAGGGACTCTGCTCTCTGCTCTCATCTCTACACAATGGTCCGGGGGAACCGCCAACATAGACGGGCTTTCCTCATCTCACTGCTCAACCTGTTCGATGACAGCTCTGTAGGTTTCTCCCACAGACCCACTTACTTCTGTCTCTGTTATACTACGCGCACTTGCTCGTTTGCTTAACCCTTAGGGGTCCACAGTCATGGCCCCGTGACTCAATCACATGACATTTTCAACATGACGTAGCGTCGGAAGTTGGTCACATAATCACTGGAGATAATTGCATTTGAAAGTGCGGACTGGAAACACTCTCCCACTTTTTATTTGCGGTTGATAGAGCAAACACAACTGGAGATATGACAGTTTGAACTCAGAGCAAACAAACGCAAGTAAAAGTATGAAATTGAGGTGGGGGGCATTAGATTTCTTACAATATCTTTGTCATTTTTTGTCCTTTTTCAAAACGGAAAAAAAACTGACTGAATCTGCATTACTGGTAAGGGTAAGGATGACCCTCACCTGAATTGGATGAGGAAACCGGGAGGACTGGGGGGTGGGGGGTGGGGGGGTGACAAAACCGGAGAAAACACCTATGTAAAGATATGCTTTTATGTCAAATATTTTACTATAGTTTTAATTTATTACAGTTTTAATTTTATATACCTAATATTTGGAACCAATATTCACTTTTAAAGTCTTTGAAAAGGTTTGTTAAGCATCTTTGTGTTATTTATGCAATAAATTATATAAATTTTTCAAATCAGATTTTATATTTTTTGTGTATTTTTTGGCCTTTTGTGATGATATAGTAGGTTAAAGTGAAAAAACAATAGGCAGATGAGACAAATGAAGTTGTGCTGGGAAAAAAAGATACCAAACATGGGTATAGTAAACATTTCTTTATATAGTATATAAAGCCAAAATCAAAAGTATTGAAAAACAGCCAAAATAGGCTCAGACCCCTAAGGGTTAAACTCTATTATGATTGTCACATATATTCTTTTATGTTTTGTGCAATGAAGGTAATGAACTTTTATTCATTGTCACCTGCAGAAAACAGAGGTAAACATGCTGCTGTTTGTAGCAGACAACTTGGCCTGCTTTCCCTACCAGAGCCAGGAGGAGCCACTGTTTATTATGCACCATGTAGATATTACACTTTCGGTGTCTGGGAGCAACCTGCTGCAGTCGTTCAAAGAGGTAAGTAACGAGGATATTAGTGTGTATTGTTGTAAATGCACTGTTAAAGGTTCAATGTGTGTCAATATAATTTCATTTTCTGTTCAGTCTTTACGAAAGGAACCGGTAAAGCGAAAGGAACCAGTACAGCGGAAAAATACAAAAAAGAAAGAAGTAAGGAAGAAGAAGAAGAAGAAACCTAAAAGGAGGAAAAGCAGCTCAGACGATGAAGACGACAGCGAAGAGCCGGACAGCTCGTCCTCCAGTAGCAGCGAAGACGATGATGACGAGGAGGAGGAGGTCCACAGGCGGAAAAAATCCACAGCCCACGATTCCGACTCAGACTTGGACGACGAGGAAGCGGTTTTTGAGCGTCTGCCTGAAAACCACCAACCTCTGCTGGACTTTGCCTGTGCTTCCCAGGGCGTCCTGCTGCTGCTGATGCTCAAACAGCATCTGAAGAATCTGTACGGCTTCTCCGACAGGTAAACCACCACACAAATGCTCCATCTGTCTCTCACCTTCACACGATACTGACACAACTCAACTTGTTCTGCACTTCCAGTAAAATCCAGAAGTATTCACCAACGGAGTCCGCCAAAGTGTACGACAAGGCAGTGAACAGAAAGAGCAGCGTGCACTTCAACCCTCGTCAGACACTGGACTTCCTGAAGGCAGATCTGGCTGACACAGAGCTCAGCTATGAAAACAAGAGGAGCATTGTCAAACAATACTTAGATGTAAGTGATGCTTCACATTTCCATGTTCAGAATGTTTTTGACAAACCTGGTTTTCAATCCAATCCATTTTATTTATATAGCACATTTAAACAACATTTCCAAAGTGCTGCACATCATAAAAACAATGAAACAATTAAAAGAAATACTAAAAACAAAAAATAAGCACATAAAACTACAACAGTGCTCTAAATAAAAAATACAACAATAAAATCAAACAGTTAAAAGTAGTAAAATCAATAAAAATAAATAAGTAAAAGACTCAGAGGAACACTCAACTCATGCAGAGTTAAAAGCCAGAGAATAAAAGTGGGTCTTGGTTTTGCAAATTAGTGTATATTTGTTGCGTACTTGTTTCCATATACCTTAATTTACACTTTTTTGTCGTGATAGGCCCCTCTTTTCACTGTAGACATGACTATTGAATTTTATGTCAAGTATTAATTGGTTTTGTGAATTCACATATTTTCAGTGTCATTACATTAACCTTTTCAAAATCTTTGATGCAAATTACAAATTCTGCTGTTAACCCATAAAGAGCCAAACAGTGGCAACCAAAACCATCAACTGAAGTAAAATGTCCAATAACTTCAGAACCTATAATCCAATCAATCCATGTCAATAATTGGTGTAAAATACTGCTATTCATCTTTTCATGGTCATCAGATATGACCCATTTGGACGTACAGAGGCTCCATAGTTACTGTGGAAACACCGTCATCTTCTACAACATTTATTCACTAGTAAAACCCATGGAGTTTAATAAAAGTTGGATGGAGACACTTGTTTTATGTTCAGTTGATGATACATTTTGTTGAAAAAGTCACTTTTTCTTCAGTTTTCTCTGTTTCTGATATAGTAACCCTCCACTTAATCTGAGCTTTTATGAACATCTACATGATCAGTGAATTAAGTGTAGGAAAATACATGATTTTCACTGAAAAAATGCAAAGACGATAATATCACAATAAATGGTGACAAATCACTTAAAGCTTAAATATCGACAAAAAAAATATTTGGAAACTGCCACAGAAGTAACACTGGGTCTTTATGGGTTAATATTATGTGATTTGTAAATTTACAACACTGTTTTTCAACAATTATATTTATATAGTTGTTGACGAACAGTGTCAATAATTCAGCTGATCCTTATTTTTTCTCTTTCCTGTTGTGCTGTTGCAGTTGTACCATATGTTTATGTAATAAATGACTTGTATGTACAAATGCAATGTGGAACAACATAACTTTCATCCAAATATATGCAGTACTTTACTTATAACCCGTCCCTCTTTGATAGTATTTCTCATATATATGTGTGTGTGTGTATTTATATATAATCAGCTATACTCAACATTCCAAACAAACATTTAATGTCTTTATTTGTGTACAATGAGTAAATATAACCAAAAACGCAACTCATCCCATTTGAAAATCGTCTGCACCCTCAAGATTTTCCTAATCTCTAAATTAATTACGTTCCAAAAGTTTGTAATCTGAGAGCATGACCAGAATAGGTTCTATTTCTTGCTTTTACATCACGCCTAGCCACAAGGCCACAAATCCGACAAGAGGCAAGCACACAATTACATTTTATTCAGGAAATGTGCACATGTTCAACTGGATATTGTTAGCCACAATAAGGAATGTATGCTTTTGTCTCTCAGTTCAAGTTACTGATGGAGCACTTGGATCATGAAGAAGATGAGGAGGATGGAGAAGCAAACGCCAACGCCAAAAACAAAGTCATCACATCCCTGCTGAAAGGTCCAAAACTGCAGGGCAACAACCACCACAATCACGCTGCTCCAGTGGAGTCGGATGATGAGGAGAGCGAGGAAGAAAGTCCCCCAGCGGTGAGAATTGTGTTTTATTTAACCTTTATTTAACAGTTAAAGTCCCATTGAGGTCATTGAGGTCCAGATGTGTTTTAGAAGGGTGACCTAGCCAAGAGGTCAGCAGCACACACCAGGATGAAAAAACAGGTTCAAAGATCAGTGATAACAAGAAATAAAATAAAAGTAAATAAAACAGGCAACTAGAAAAGCACTCGGAGAGCGCAGACCTCCACCAAGACAGATCAGTCCCCCCCCCCCGCCCCATTACCACCAAAATTTAATCATTTGTTCCTTGTGCCAGTATCGAAATTTCCTGAAAATTTCATGCAAGTCCGTCCATAAATTTTTGGGTTATCTTGCTAACAGACAGACAAACAAACCCCTATGAAAACATAACCTTCGCTGTTCCTTGGCAGAGGTAATAATTTAGTAAGAACACAAAGCAGTAACAAAAGTTTCACCAGATTTTTAAAATGCTAGATTTGGTCGAGGTCAGCAAACAATTAAAAACACAGGCTCTGTCCAACGGATTGTCTCTGTCCAGTCAGTAAAACGGTACAAAAAGCTTGTAGTGAGATGAGTCGTGGTAATTTCAGGTCAGATTAAAGAATATTCCAGATAGAGGGGGTGGCAAAACTGAAGGCTCACTTCCCCAGTTCAGCTGAAACCCTGGGAACATTCAGATGATAAATATCACAAGTCCGTAGGCCATGATGGATATTGGTTCTTCGGAGGAAAATTTAAAATCCTGAAATGTGTTAGTTTTGATGCTGGGCAGAGCTGAGTTTTGGGGAAAGATAGTAGTCTATATTTTATAATTAGTGACATAAAAATTGTTTCGTTAATCATTCTTTAAAATTTAAACGACAATTAATATTATCAGAATCAGCTTTATTGGCCAAGTACGTGAACACATACAAGGAATTTGACTTGGTTTTTCTTTGCACACGTGTTTCAACATGAACCCAAAACCACATGAACCCAATCGCACTTGAACATAGACCTAATATAGACAAACATTCGACTAGAGACGAGGAATTTTATACAGTGAGTGGATGTGTAGAGGGTCTATTAACAATATGTTTATATATATATTATTGTAGTGAAAATAGCTCAGAGTATTTTACATACTGCAAATTAGTCAGAGTTTTTATACAGAGTGCAAAAATATTAAAACCGATATCTAGGGACTGAAGTTAGTGAATGCTTTTAGAACCAATAATAGAAACCTCTACCATCCATGTAACTATAATAAACACACACAGTAATACAATACAGCAATCACAACTATATGGATAAATGAATAATGATGATGGAGGCATGAGAGAAGAAGAGGAGCAGAAAGGAGGTCAGAGGAGGAGGAGCAGGAAGGAGGACAGAGGAGGAGGAACAGAGAGGAAGACAGACAGGAGGAGGAGGAGAGAGGAGTTTACATAGGCATTAATACTGGGGAAAACAATCCAATCAGAATCAAAATGTCTCATGTAACCACTTTGAATTATAATTAGAATTGTGATTTAAAAAATGAATTAAGGTACAAACTGTGATTACATTGATTTTGATAAGTTTGAGAATTAGTAGAAGAAATATTTGGTGCTGTCAAAATATTCCATGGAAAAACCAACGTGTGA
Organism: Sphaeramia orbicularis; assembly: GCF_902148855.1. Lineage (NCBI taxonomy): Eukaryota > Metazoa > Chordata > Actinopteri > Kurtiformes > Apogonidae > Sphaeramia > Sphaeramia orbicularis. The sequence goes on from NC_043968.1 coordinate 76,180,504, forward strand.
GCAGCTGAATCCGTGTATCATTTGTTCTTTTCATATTCAGTTGAGAATCCATAATCGGAAAATGAAAAGATGACGTGTTATTTCATTATTCACGTACAAATCAAAAATAAAAAAAATTAGTTGTTTTTCATTCTTTCGACTCGATGCGCAAATTAAAAATTTGAAATAAGCAAATGAACCAAATGTGGGGTTTCATGTTGACATTTTTGATATCTGATTTGGTTTGACCCAGAAGTTACTGACTTCTTCGTGTGTTATGCAAAGTGTCTTCTCCTTAGATTGTCTACCATGGACGCACTGTATTAGACAAAACAACAAAACCTGATCCTGACCATTTTTTCAGTTGTCATGTCGTCCTCCTTCAGAGTAACGTGTTTGCTGCTTCTGAATAATATGACATTCTCCATTATCGCAGAATACTAGCAAACCCACGACTGTCCAGAACAACATACGAAGAAGTCAGTAACTTCTGAGTCATAGCAAATCAGATATCAAAAATGTCAACATGAAACCACACTTTTTGTTCATTTACTTATTTCCAACTTTTAATTTGTGCGTACAATTGGAAGAATGAAAAACAACTTGGTTTTTGATTTGTACATGAATAATGAAATAACGAGTCATTTTTTCATTTTCCAATTGTGAATTCTTAATTGAATATGAAAAGAATGAATGATACACAGATTCAGCTGCTCTGAAAACAGTGAACTGACCATGAAGTCTGTTTTAACCGTCACAGTTTGGCATCTTCACTTTTTCAACTCTTTAGTTTTACTATCATTATTTTACTACCTTTCATTTATCTTTTTTATCTTGTGGTATGGTTTTAAGAATGTATTTTATAATACCTTTTATTTCCTGTATTTGTTGTGATCATCATTTTATTAGTTTTTTTTCCTTTTTTAACAGTTTACTATTTGTCATTATAGCCGCGTTTCCACTATGTGGAACCGGCTCGGCTTGGCTCGACTCGACTTGGGTACCAGGTACTACTGACTGTAGAGTACCTGGACGTCATAGCAATGCGGCGCGTCATGTGGATTAACCTACTGCTATATTTACTGTCGACTTCCGCATCTGTTTTTGTAAAATGGCGGGTCACAGAGACAACTCTGACCAATCAGTGGTCTGCAGTGTTTACACATCATGTTTTAGTATCTGTTCCCCAGTCTTGGAACTTCGGCGGAGGTGATACCAAAAAACTAGTACAGGGTACCAGATTCCAGGTCCGTTTTTGTAATGGAAATGCAAAAAAGCAGAGTTGAGTCGAGTTGAGCCGATACCACGAATAGTAGTGGAAACGCAGCATATTTTATTTTGTTTGAAAATTTTTATTTTTTTTTTCCAATTTTACCACTTTACTGTTTTACTGATTAAAAATGTGTCCGTAAATAAATGTGATGATCAACTCAATCCCCAGAGGAAACCAAGAAAAGGCAAGGAATGTGCAGAGGATTCAGGTCAAATGAAGGAGATGGTGGAAGTCATGGACGTCATCGCCATCTGCTGTCCCAAATACAAGGACCGGCCGCAGATTGCCCGGGTGGTCCAGAAGAACCGGACCGGCTACAGCATACACTGGATGACCGGAACCTACTCTGGACCCTGGGCCGAGGCCAAGAAACGGGACGGACGCAAAAAGGTGCCTTGGCTCGACACTATCAAGGAGTCGGACATTATTTACAAGAAAATCAGCCTGACGAGCGGACAAAAGCTCACCAACAAAGTGGCACAGACGTTACGGGCGCTGTACGCCGCCAAGGAGAAGAGTAAAAAGTGAAGTTACTCTGAACCCCCTTTCAGCCCAAAGGATTTGAAAAGAGAACAGGCTTTGAAAATCGAAGAGGTGGGGAAGTGAAATATGGTTACCACTGATCTGTTCAAACATGACAAACACACTAGAAGAAGGAAATGTTTGGGAAAACATTGTGCGGGGGTTCCTTCGCTGTTGTGCAGCAACTTGGTTGTTTGATTTTTACTCCCACTGTAAGATAGTTTAACTAAACACATGTTTATATCTGAACATAATTCTGTAAAAAATAAAGTGAATGTTGGAAATTAGTGTATTGATGATGTTCTTAATAAAGTGTTTTTGGAGTTTAAACTAGCACCAGACGATTTATTCACCAGTTCCAAAAGCTTTGAAATGTTCTCTCTTTTGTTTTGTTTTAAAGTTTGGTCATTTGGTTGGTCACCCAGACTGTGTAATGGAGTATATTTGATATCATTTCTTAATGTTCAGACCAGTGCAGTATCTGTGCCTATGACATGCAGGGGAGCAAGTTAGATTTTGATGTTAGAAAACAGAGCGAGTCAAAAGGCATTCCCAGCAACTCTGATCAAACAAATACTGCAATAAATTTTCTTATGCCTTTGTTACCTGTTTGCATTTTCTTCCATTTTAGGAAGTTATGTTGTATTTCCTTCTTTCACAACAGTTTTTCCAAACCTAAGGGAATTTATGCAAATTATGAAAAAGTTGTTTCCGGAGCATATTCCACATTTGGAGTCCTACATTTCAATTTTATTGCGAATGCAGTTCAACCAGGTTATTGTGGTGCGTTCCAAAGAGCTGGGAGGTCCAACTCGGTAAAATGCATTGGAACGCCCGTCCAAGGTGGAGGTTCTAGTTGCAAAGTGGGGTCAGATTGAACTACCCCCACTGCAAATATCAAAATCTTACCGAGTGCATTTTTCTCATTTCTAGTCCAAATATCTCATCACACTTAAAATAAGACAGAATCACCTAAAGAGTAACTTTTCAGTGAGATATATGAACTGATTTTTAGACAATAGATCTGGAAAATCTTATTTCAAGAAATCTTACCAAGATAGTTTTCACTTGTTCCAGTGGCAGATTTTTTTTTTTTTTGCTTAATTCAACATTTTTTTTGCTTAATTCAAGGAAAAAAATCTGCCATTTTCCAGAATTTTCCAGATCTATCAATCAATAGAAATCAATAGAAGTGAATCCCCAAAGGAACTTTGTGTTGGTAAATGCAAATTATGCAAATTTACAGGATTTCACTTCTGTTGCAACATGTTGATGGTCATATGAACTATGTTTTCAGGTCCAAAATGTCCAATTTCATCACAATTAATGCTATATTTTCATGTCACAAATGACCAAGTGATATTTGAACTGATGTTACCTGAAAGCAAATATTCTATTCTTTTAGATTCCCCAATTTTTCTTACAAGATTCTATCCTACATATCACATGTTTTATTTTTACAGGTTGCAATATGGAGTATGGTGCTGATCCATCCTGCTTATGTTACGCCAATACATACATTAAGAATGTCACATGTCACTTTTTAAATTAACAGTTTTCTGATAATAAGCATTTTTATTAAGAAATAACAATTCTATATTGTTATTTCCTCTTTAGTATGATAAACTATACAATAAATAATTCTGATCCTAGTTTTTGCACAGGGATCATTAGTGTAAACGGTGACATGGCTGCTGAGCATCAGTATGATGGGATCTGTAACAACCATGTCACATCCGTCCACTGCCACATTTTGTGTTTTTGTGTCAGCTGTTATTGTTTTAGATCCACAATACTAGCATTTATGAATAAGAGGAGAATTAGCAATAGTAAGTATATAAGTTTATTCGTAATAAAGTACTGGTACTGACCAGATCATCATGGGTAATGTCACGTCCGTCCACCAGCAAAAGTTTTCACATACACGTGCTATTCCAAATCCAATATTTCTGAAAATGTAGCTTCCACTGTCAGATAATATCAGTAGTCTGTGCACAAATGTATTAGCATTATTTCAACACAGTTCTATGCATTTCTTACAACTTTTTTTTCTTGACAAAAATGGCCACTCATTTGACCCCTTAAGTAAATTTTAGCTGTTTTAAATAAAATAAATTTAGAGCTAAAATCTACATGATGCTTTTCAGTACTGTTACACAACTTAAAGGCTTTTAGAAGATAGAAATGAAGGATGAAAAAACACTTAAAAATAAAGAATATATTTTTATTACTGCAATAATATTCTTTCTACATCTTCACAATAACTTGCAAGAAAAACACATTCTTATTCTTACCATGCATTCCATTTTTAAACATAACACTGGGTTACAAAAAAATGTTTTTTGCAAGTTGTCTAGGTTTTTTCAACTGAATTAGGACCATTTTGCATCGCTAAATCCAAAAATGACATCTGTTTTTCTCAATCAGGTCAGGTTTTTTTTGCTAATTTGATTTTGAAAAATTTGATCTTCTCACAAAATATAATAATACCAAAATAAGATTGGTAAGCACACTTTATGAAACTTGTGACTTGATTCCTGTTAGGTACAATGGTGTATTCACCGCAGATGTAGCAGAATACGTCAGGCTTATTTTTGCAAGATCTTCTAGTCGAAGCCATTTCATTCACCTGTAATATTAAAAAAAAAACATTAATCATAAATTGTCAAAAGTAAAATCTTCAGAACTTGTTTGTTGCAAAAAATATGAAAGAATTTTGTATCATAGGATGTGAAAATGCCCATAAATGTAAGCAAAAATGTTAAAAAGCCAATATGTAGCATAGTTCAGAAAGTTGACCTGATTGAGCAAAATTAATGTGATTTTTGGATTCAGCACACCAAAATTATCCTAAATCAGCTCAAAAAACTTAAACAATAGATTTGTTTATTGACCAGTGTAATTTGTCACTCTGCTGTGGTGGATGTATGGTGACTGACCGCTGGATGGCAGCACGACGCCACACTATGTATGAGTCTACGAAAAAAACACACGAAGAAGAAGATGTTTCACCGGAAAACAATCTTTGACCCGTTCGTCTGTGCATGAGGTTGGCGGGCTACGGTTGGAAAGTGTTGGAGGAATTTGTTTTAACTACACTTTTGAACCGGTGGACAGAACTTATCGGCCACTATCAGCGCGGAATCTTAAAAAGGGGTAAAAAGAGCATTTGAACACACTTCTTAATGCTAAGTTAGCCAGGTAGCATAAAGCTAACACGGGTTTAACGGTAGCTGAGTGAGAGCCGGTTCAGGTTAGCTTAACTAGCTCTTCTTCCCACAGACTGTAAACTGGTACCAAACTTGGCAGCCGCTCTTTGTCTTGTTTTGCTTCTTCTCTTGGTATGAGTCTTGGTTTTGATTGGGTTTCCCCGGTAGGCCTGTAAGTTAGCGGTGGTAGCTCAGCCATGCCGTCCGCCGCCGGACCCAGCAGCCCCGCCGCTGCTCTCGCCGAGGCGCTGGAAAACTCTGCCCGGCTGATCGACAGACACCTGCAGGATGACCGCTGCTTCCCGGACCTGTCAGAGCTGCTCAGCGTCCCCTCTCACAGTGAGTGAACACTGAGGATGACAAGAAAATAAGGAAACATGGTTCACACAAGCTGATGGCACCTTTCTTAAGGATCTTTACAGAATGAATGTGTAATGTTATGTTTCTGACATCTGCAGGGACAGAAGAAACATTCACCTTTTTTACTTCTGATAAAATACTAATGTCATATTGTGAAAACACACAGCTCCAAATAAATGTTCAGAGTTCAATCCCTCATTATTAATATGTGAATATTATCAGTAAAGTGTAGTTAAAGTATGAAAAGTGTTCAGTTAACAGTAAAATGTTCCCCAACATTGTTTAACCATTACGTATGATGTTTTTCTAACTCAAGGTAACCTTTATTACAGAGCTGTTTAGAAAACAGTAGTTTGGAAGTTTTTAAAATGAACATCCCACAAAACTTCACAGTGGCAGTTCTGGGAGTAATACCTGAAGGTCTGGATAGAAAGGCAGATAAATACCTTTTGAATATACTATTCACCGTTGCCATAAAGTCTATAACCATCAGTTGGATGAAACCAGAACCTCCCTCATATAATACATGGATTCAAAAAGTTTGGGATATTTACCAGATGGAGCAGATCACATACTTGCTCAGGCTTCAGAAAACCATATTTACTAAAAGATGGGAACCTATGTAATAATATTTATTGGTGATGCAATACTCCATGTTGTTTTTCAAGGTGTTGTCATTCTGCCTCTGATGAAGATTTATATCTACAGCCTTTTTTTTTTGGAAGTGAACATTGTTTGTTTGCTATAATTGTTCAAAAAAGAAAGAAAGAAAGAAAGAAAGAAAGAAAATAGTAGTTTTACTCCCACTGTATGTCACCTTTTGTGATTCTCACTCTGAATATATTTGTGTTCGAGTGAACTGTGAAGTCAAACTAAAGACTAGTGCATAAGCATATTTTGGTGTGTGCTGATTGTGTTTCCAGACATGCCGTCCCTCTCTGGTGTGTCGGACATGGACTACCCCCTCCAGGGCTCAGGTTTGCTGAGTGTGCCAAACCTCCCAGAGCTCAGCGCAGTCCGCCGAGTCCCTCTACCACCTGAGCTAGTGGAGCAGTTTAGCCGTATCCTTTGTCATTTCATAAACACTAAAACAACTTTCTAGTGGACTTTGAAGTTTGTCTTATTGACTTTCTATTTCAACTGTGAAAATGACCATTCTTTTGTTGAAAAAAAATGTCCAAAACGTTTGACTTTCAGCTTAACATTTTTGTAGATATGCAGTGTAACTGCATGATGGGAGTTTTTCCTGAGATCTCTAGAGCGTGGCTTACCATTGACAATGACATCTTTATGTGGAACTATGAAGATGGGTGAGTACACTGAGATCTTGATAAAACTGGGTTACTGTTAGGTATATTTATTTTTTAATTTGCGTAATGATAAACATGAAATAAATATGATTAGTTATTCTGTTTTTGGGGCAGGTGTATTTAGATACACCAGGAATTCCATCCATCTGAAATTTTTGTCAAACCGATTTGTTGGATACTATTCACTCGATCTTTTCAAATTTCACACATGTTCTTTACATGTGCCTTTCCCACTTTGCGCATTTTTCTTTTTTTTGGGGTTGGGGGGGGGGGTTAAAAGATTCAAAGTTAAGACTTAAAATAAATCCCTGGATATGCAGGGTATCAGTGAGCAGGAGGGGCACAGTGTTGTGTGACTGTGTAGGGGACTGGGGTATTGTTAACCTCTGCTGACTTTTACTCTTGTTCTCTATTCTTTGCAGAGGAGATGTGGCCTACTTTGATGGCCTTATTGAAACCATCTTGGCAGTTGGTCTAGTTAAACCAAAACAAGGTACGTGTATGTAAGACTTAATTTCACTATAAATCAAAAAGGTAATTTTTTGCATAATTTTTTCATTGTTTCTTTTTTGTTTTCTCAGGGATTTTACAGCCTCACATTCACTACCTGTTAGTGTTGGCCACTTCTGTGGATGTCGTGATCCTGGGGCTCAGCTTTCCTAAGAGCCAGGCTGGTAAGTCACCCTCCCCCACCACCTGCCCCTCTCTGTTTAGCAGTTTCTTCTCTAACTTGTCCACAAAAAAACATGCACTAGATAAAAGGTCCAAACTGAAACAGTGGCATCCAGTGGTGAAGGTGCAGATTGCATTCTGGGCTTTTGAATGAAGAGACTATCAACTGTGGCCTGACCAAATTGAATCTGTCTTTGTGGTAATAGCATAGGACTTCATCATTTTAACCATGAACTCAGACAGATGCAAACATTTAGATTTTTATCAGAGTGGGAGTGTTAGCAAATTATTTTGTTGTTGTGAAAGACAGTAAAACATTGAGTGGCTGAGTGAAGTTATACTCCATGTGCAGTTCTATGAGTAAACGAAATTGAGACTGAATACACTGTGGCAGGCTGCCAAAAATAAATAACTTTAAACATTGTTGGTTATACAAGTATCAGCTTAGACTTGGGAAATCAGGGCATCATACCCCACGTGGTTCATATGGTGAGTTACATCATTGATTTATCTGAATCATCATGTTCTGTCTTTTTTTCTAGGCTTGAATGACAGCATGTCTGGTGGGATGCAGCTGCTTCCAGACCCCCTGTTCTCCATCCCCACAGACAACACCTACATCCTCTCCATCACCTCCACAGACCTGGGACGTATCTTTATGGCAGGGAAAGATGGCTGCCTCTATGAGGTGGCCTACCAGGCAGAAGCAGGCTGGCTGAGCCAACGCTGCAGAAAGATCAACCACTCCAAAAGTTCTCTTTCCTTCCTCGTCCCCTCCGTGCTCCAGTTCTCCTTCTCTGAAGATGGTAAGCAAAGGAAATGTGCTCTATTCTGGGAAAACTGTCATTTGCCTTAAGACCTTCAGCTTTGCTGTTGTTTTCTTAGACCCCATTGTGCAGATTGCGATTGACAATACCCGTAACACCCTCTTCACACGGTCTGAGAAGGGAGTCCTGCAGGTAAGATGTTTACTAATTATCATGTTAATATTTCTCTGGTGCGGAAATCACGTCTTATTGGAGATGACTGTTGTGTCCTCCAGGTGTATGACCTGGGAGCAGATGGACAGGGGATGAGTCGGGTGGCAACAATGTCACAGAACTCCATTGTGGCAGCAGCTGGAAATATTGCTAGGTTTACCAGACTTTACTGCACCTCATACATATCATATACTTTTATCTCAGTGTTTATTTTGAAGTTGTTTACATATGTCATCTAACTCCTTCGTACAACTGAAATTGCACTGACTTTACGCACATTCTCTCCGTCTCCTACAGGACAATTGATCGTTCTGTCTTCAAACCCATTGTTCAGATCTCTGTGATTGACAGATCTGAGTCCACAGACTGCCATCTGCTGGCTGTCACTCATGCAGGTAAATTTAAGTGTTGAGTCATTAAATTAAATGTTAAAACAGAACACAGCGGTACATATTGGATGACATTACTTGTGTTTTTAATTTTGTTTTTTTGTTTTTTAATCTGTCATATGTTTTGCCCGTAGGTGTACGTCTTTACTTCAGTACTGCACCGTTTGCCCCTGCACTCCAGAAACATCTTCCGGTGAGACCGAGTCTCTTAGCTTTGGTCCACGTTCGCCTTCCACCGGGATTCTCTGCATCCTCCACCCTTCAGAAGCCTGCCAAGGTCCATAAGGCACTACATATCAAAGGTAACAAACCTGAGGTTAACAGAGGGTTGTAGTGGAGTTAAAGGTGTTGGTCATTCCACCCTGCTCTCCCCTGTCTGATTCCATGTCCAGGTGACATTTTGTTCCATGGAACTGCCTTCTCTCTCCTGTCCTGGTTTCCTTTCTCCTCAACAAACTGCTGTTGAGGGAGAAAAAAGTCCAACATTGTCAATAATGAACTTAAAGCTGCTTATGGCTTTCATCACCAATTTTTCATCAAATCTGTAAAGCCCGAGTCATAGCCGAAGTATCACGACTCTGTAAGTCTTTCCGTGATTACTCACCTGAATCTCTTCCCTCACAGTGAACAATTTCAAAGTGTTCTCCACCATAAACAATCCATTTGTTTACAAACAGAACCGGTAGGTTACTCTGGCATTTTCGTGGAAATTTGTTGCGACATGCATTGTTTGAAGTGGAGCTTCATGCGGCTGCAGTTGCAAGTAGTAGCAAGCCATACACATGCCATACACATGTATGTATGGATAGATAGTCTGTAACAACAAACCAATAATAAGCATTAACTTCAGTTATCACAGGTCTCAATTATTATAAGTAAAATAAAGATGCAAAAGATCAAATAAGCCTGAGAGTGTTACATTGAATGCACACAGCATATAGACTCTAACCCAGGGGTCCCCAACCCCCAGTCCCTGGACCGGTACTGGTCTGTGAATCATTTGGTACCATGCCGCAAAGAAAAAAAAATTGTGGTTAATATTAGAGCAATTTTTTCCATTAGACTTGCGGAAATTTTATTTTGAAAAGCGACCGTTTCCGCCCTCGCCTCACAACCGCTCTTGACTCTGGTGCCATTTTATGAATCAGTAGCAATACAACCTAAAGAAATGAGCAAAAAACAAAATTCACTGGACAACTTTTTCGGGAAGAAACGAGGAAATGATGAGGCTGCAGAAGGGTCACAGACTGTCTGCAAACAGAAAGCTGCATTTGGAAGGAAGTATCATGATTCCTGCCTAAGTTACAGGTTCATTGCAAGAGGTGACACACAAGCACCTCAAACCTGATCTGGCACATCAATCCATGTTTGAGACAACTTCAGACCTCTGTGCATTCCGGATTAAAGTCAAAGCAGAATATATGGATATCACCACAAAAGCCCTGAAAGTCTTTCTTCTGTTTTCAACCTCATATCTTTGTGTGGCTGGGTTTTCTGCGATGACAGTTAACAAGACAAGAATCCAGAGTAGACTGGATCTACGGAACACAATTGGAGTGTGTCTCCCATCACCCCCAGATGGGACCGTCTAATTGCAGGGAAACAAGTCATGCATGAAATCGGTCCGTAGTACAAAAAAGGTTGGGGACCACTGCTCTGACCCCTAACTCACCCAAGAAATGCAATAGAATGGCGCCATCTAGTGATGTTAAAATAAACTACAATGTGGTGAACACGTGCACATGACTTAGACCTTACACCCATCCCCACATTAACATAACAATGAATTACAAGTGTTGTAACATTAGATAACTCTGTAATATGCAAATGCTCATCAACAAGCTCTTATTCACGTGTATTAATGGCCATGATCGGGCTGCAACCCAAAGATAATGAGCTAGTGTGGCTAAGTGAAGCAATGAAGCCGTTTTCATGTTTGTTGCCGCTGTGGCCATAATGCAGCTGCGTGAAGCTCCACTTCCCACAATGCACATGCAAATGGAGTGTTTATGGTGGAGTACACTTTGAAATTGTTCAGGGAAGAGATTCAGGTGAGTAATCACGGAAAGTCTTATGGATTCGTGATACTTAGGCTATGACTCGGGTTTTACAGATTTAATGAAAAATTGGTGACGAAAGTCATACGCAGCTTTAATGGTTATGGTGGTTATTGTTGTTTTCCATTTAGATCTGTATCGTCCAGAAAATTCAATGTTTGTGTTTTTTTAATGTTTAAATGATATTAGGAGTCCTGCTCATGGCTGCGTCTGAGACTGAGGACAGTGACCTTCTGTGGTGCATCAATCATGACTCGTTCCCTTTCAAGAAGCCCCTGATGGAGACTCAGGTAGCTACTCCAAAGCATCAATGAAACTGATTAAACCTGTCTTTCATCTTGGATTGAGCTTTTCCCTCCAGTGCAGCTCATACATGTACAGTAGAATTTATACTGAATAATCAGGATTAGAATGATTTGCCACTTATATGGCTCAAAATGTCTGTGATGAAATCATTCCTTGACAAACACTGTTAAAATGATTAGCTTGTAGTGTTCATTTTGGGTCTTTTCATATGTTATTATTGGAAAAAACCTGTACCACTTTTAATTTGGAGTCAAAAATAATTAGGTATGTTACAACATACATACACGTGCAATGTAACAGGTTCCAAACTGTAACTGTCTGCATTTACCAGCTTTTTAAGGTGTATAAACCCCAGTATATCTACCAAACGGAGCTTTAGTTGGTGACAAATGAAATGTTTTTGTCTAATAATTGTCTGTTTAGTAAAAGCTGGACAGATGTGTTCATTATAAGTGGTTTCACTCTATTTTTTTGTCAAAAGTAATAGACCAGACCCACTGTCTTTTTCTGCAGATGATGTCTAACGTAGACGGACACACTTGGGCCGTTTGTGCCATCAATGAGGAGAAGCCAAGTAGAATCACCACTCCTCTGAACAAAGACCAGATCCCCATCACAGACTCACCTGTGGTGGTTCAGCAGCATAACATCCCCCCACAGAAGTTCGTCCTGCTCTCTGCAAAGGTTCAGCTGGTTTCAGTACTCTTGGTGTGACCATGTTTTCTGATGATCTGTTGTCTTAATTGCAGATGCTAACTGTAGACTTTGTACGTTCTTGTAGGGGAGTCACATCTTCCAGAAGCTCCGACCTGTGGACCAACTGCGCCACCTACTGGTCAGCTGCGCCGGAGGAGAAAGTGAAGAGATTGAACGATTCTTCAAGCTGCACAGGGTAACGCAAATCCTTATGTTGCACTCACAGATTTGACAAGATCCTTTTAAAAACATGTCTGAAGCTATAAATAATGTATTAAAGCGTAAAGGCATTTTAAGTTTTATTTTTTCTATCAACACTTTTTCTTAAACAGCCACGTTAAATGCAGAAAGGCTAGTTTTGTTAAGTTTAACTGGGCTCCTCTTGTATTCTTTGAATGACAACATTCACAGCCTTCAATAAATACTGACTGCAGTCTGGTTTGTCCGGTGATATTTTTGGACCAGAGAGAAAGTTGGAGAAACCAAACAGTTCAGTTATTCATAAAACTTAGAGAAGATGCAGTAAGTTTATCAGTACAAACCACACCAGTAGTCTGTGATCAACTTTCTTGTTTCATTGATTTTGGTTTAAATCAAAATAAAGTGCAATCTGTGTTCTTATTCAACAAAATGAAAACACCAAAGATGGTTATTTATGGTTTTAAACTCTTCTTCATGCAGGGATCCCATGGGGTCTTAAAAAGTCTTAAAAGCCTTGAATTTCCAAATTTGCATTTAATACCTTCAAGTTTTTAAAAGGTTTTAAATTTGATATGGTAGGTCTTAAGTTATGTTGCCATAAACTTGTTGGCTGTATTGTGTTGAAATGTGTTCAAGCTGCAAAGAAAGTAACATTCCAACCCGACAATTTGTACTGGAATTAGGAACCAGTTATCACTAGCTTTGCAGCCCCCAGTGAGAAATGACAGAACTTTGAGCCCAACACACACACATGCAGCTGTTAGTCACACACCCACCTGAGAAAGCTGCCTTTGAGAACTTTAAGGGACAGCTCGCAAGTGGAAAGTAACCACAAGGAAGTGCAAATGTAATAATACCTGGTTGTAGGAAAGATCATTCTGGACCTGGTTGACATGAGTGGAGGGGAACGTGTTTGAAGTTTGCTGCACCTTGTGCAAGAAAACAATTTAACTTGGAACAATGGGAATCAAGGCGATGAAGTAAATGAATAAATGTTCCTAAATTCTAGGAGTCAGGAATTTTTGCCAGTATGGCCACAAAATAGGCATTACATTCTGTTCTAAGTGTCTTATAAAGGTCTTAAATTTAACTTGTAGAACCCTGTAGGAACTAGAGATGCACAATATATGGTTTGAGCATCGTCATCGCAATGTATGCGCAATAGTCACATCGCAAAGTCCTGCAATGTAGGAGGCAAATGAACTCAACGTGTTCTCATCTAACTTACCTGGGTGCCTGACACACACTGCACGCAGCGATCCACCAATCACAATTGTTCTTAATCAGTTTGCTGAAGCAGACCACGCTCCTGCACATGGAGGGAATCACTGGTAACAACATTGAAAAACGAGCAACGAACAAGAGAAAATCACTGAAACCGAAGACATAGTGCCAAAAAGAAAAGCAACTTTGGTTATCTGGAATTATTTCAGCTACAGAAGGATGAAACTGAAACATGTGTTCTGTGTCGACAGTGCCTTCCACCTGTTGCCACAACGAGAGGAAACACAACTAATTAGTTTGACTATTTATGTCGGCACCACACAGATATTTTATCCTCCTGAGTAGTTTTTCATATCGCAATATATATCGCAGGGTAAAAAAAAAATAAATCGCAGTGTCAGTTTTTTCCAGTATCGTGCAGCCGTAGTAGGAGCCCTGTTATGGTTACAACAAAAATTAGAATGTTAAAATGTACATGAGTAAAATTAAGTAAAACAACAAAACAAAAATAAACCTTGAAGGCCAGAGAAAAATGTTTATAATGATGATGGTATTTATTCCAACATATATTTTCAGAACAATAAATATCAGTGCAACACCCAGTTCTAAGTAACCTTATATATATATATATATATATATATACAGGGGTTGGACAAAATAATGGAAACACCTTAAAAAATCAACAAAATATAATTTAATATGGTGTAGGTCCGCCTTTTGCGGCAATTACAGCCTCAATTCTCTGAGGTATTGATTCATACAACTTGTGAATTGTTTCCCAAGGAATTTTAAGCCATTCTTCAGTTAGAATACCCTCCAACTCTTTTAGAGACGATGGCGGTGGAAATCGACGTCTTACTTGAATCTCTAAAACTGACCATAAATGCTCAATAATGTTGAGGTCTGGGGACTGTGCCGGCCGTACGAGATGCTCAACTTCATTAGAATGTTCCTCATGCCTTTCTTTAACAATTCTAGCTGTATGGATTGGGGCATTATCATCTTAAGGTGACGGTGTTTCCATTATTTTGTCCAACCCCTGTATTTTTTTGTAGTCATCGAGTCATAGACATTTGAAGTTATTCAATTTTACATAATAAATATGCATAAATATACATTGTTTGATGCTAAATGACCGACGGAGGACATTGTGCTTATCTGGACTTGTTCGCCTTGTTTCTGGACAGGAGGAGCAGGCTTGTGCCACATCGCTGATCCTAGCCTGTTCACGTGCTGCTTCTGATAGAGAGGTTTCCCAGTGGGCGACCAGAGCGTTCTTCAGGTCAGATGAGACTGTTTATACACTTACATGTTTCATACTGGACATGAGTTAAAATCAGTTCTCTGACTTTTCTCAGATATGGTGGAGAAGCACAAATGAGATTCCCATCAGCGATGACGTCTCCAAGTACTGTTGGACCTGTGATGAGTTCTCCAGCACCAGGTTAACATTAACAGAACATATATATAGTCTAGTTTAGAGATGTACATGAATAAGGACCAACACTCTAATAGATACATAGATAAGTGTGGCAAACTCTAATAGCACATTGTCTCACTTCAAACAGCGCCAACATTTTAAAACGGTAGATGATAGAACATGTTTTAAAAGGTTTATGTTAACTCTCTCCCCTCAGGTGTCGTGCCCCCGGCTTTGGCCACTCCTTTTGCACCAATGCATGCTGGGTCTGCCCCCATCACTCCCATGTCAGCCGGCCCAGAGGTGATTTTCTCAGGGAAACACAACGGCATCTGCATTTACTTCGCCAGGATTCTTGGGTCAGTAACGTGTAAAATCAACATGTTTTGAATATACCCTGGGTGACAACTGCTGGGTGCAAAATATAAGGAGTTTTCCTGCATTCATACAGAGTGTCTTTGTCTACGTTCAGACTGCAGGCAAATGTGACCCAAATCTGATTTTGTATTTTTTTTTGTGCATATGTGACCTGTATCTAAACTGTTAGACAGTTTGAACAGAACAAATCCAATTTTTTTTTTCCAAATCTGACCCAGACCACTTTCATATGTGGTCCTAAATCCGATACGTATCTGATATTTTGCAACGTGACTTCAGTCTGAACGGCCAGGTTGCATTTATCCGAGCTTTACTTCATTGAAATGCGACAAACGTCACAATTCAGCAGGAAAAACATACTTACGTCTGTAAACACAGTGCGTGCCTTTGTGGTCATGTAGTATTATTTCGAAGGCTCTGGTATTAGGCTACATTGGGACCTCTTTTGCACATGCAGGTCACTTCAGGGTCACATTCAGTTCATACTCAAGACTGATAGAAGTGGCATTTAATGTGTAATATGAACGAGCACACCAAAAAATGTGAATTGTGCATTAAGATCTGCTGTTTGAATGTTGCATTTGTCTTTTGTTCTGTTTATCAGAAATGTATGGGATGGGAGCCTTGCTTTTGAGAAAACGATAAGCAAAGGAAATCAGACTGTCGGTATTGTAAGTATCTTAAATAAACCAATCATCCATGTGTAGCAGTTTTTTTCATTATTTATAGTGTAAACATTGAAAACAATTGTTTTTACAGTTGGAAAGCAGCGTTGGTTCTTTTGATCTGGAGTCTGTGCTGCTGGAGCTCCGTGGTTTGCAGGAGTTTCTCGATAAAAATTCTCAGTTCAGTCCGTCGTCCCTCGGTGCTGCGAGGTAAGACCTGCTGGGTTAGCTTGTTAGCTCATGATGTATTGATGTGTTGTGACAAAATTGGTTCACACCCCTCTTAACACTTCATTAACCCTGTGCCAACACTACAAATAGGTCTGGCACCATCCACTGTCTTTCTGGAACAGGGAAAGACCTGAGTTGTTTGTACTTAAAAACAAACAAGTCCCATTGATAGTGGACAGCTCTGAGTACAGGGGCAGTAACAGCACCTTTGTAAAATAGTCCTGGGAGAGAAGCTGCTCTCATCAAATGTATGCATATGAAGAAATGGGATGGTTTTGACATCGACAGGTTTTCAGGAAACTGGCAGGAATGGTAAGAGTATTTCCTCTGGGACAGAACATGAGAAAACACCACAAAAAAACATATTTATCACTTATTTTCAGTGTGTAGTTGCAGCTTGAAGATTGTTGTTCTTCAGGGTAGTGAGGGGGACTTTCCAAAAGGAAACACAGATCGCAGAAGGACAGCGTCAGTCCTTTTCCAGCAGAGTACAGCCTGTATTAGGGCTGCATGATTTTGGACAAAAAAACAAAATCCAGATTTTTTTCCTCAAAAAACTCAATTTTCAATTCTGATTCAGGCTGGTGGTGGTGTTTTAGTCGGGAGGTCGTTTTAGTGTGCAGCCCGCAATGCAACACACTGCTCCCACTCTGGTGTGTGATGATGTTTGAGGAGCTGAAATAAGTGGGTTGTGCTGCTCTCTTTGACTGATACTGCCTTCAGGCTGAGTTTGCAGTGAGGAATGGTTTGGTTCTCATTGGAAACTTCGAAGCTGTACCAATTCCACACAACTGACTTGCTCTTGCTATTTTTAGCCACGAACTTCTCACTGTCTTTAGCAAATGCCATTTTTGTACTGGTGCGTGGAAACCAAAGACTGTGGAGACCGCTCTCACAGTTAGGAGGAGGAGGAGCTTATGATAGCCCTGAGGCACACGACCCAGGGACACGAGAGATGAAATTAAATTTGACGATTACCGTTTTTAAACATTGTCCTAATTAAATAATCAGATTTCAATTTAAAATCGATTAATTGTGCAGCCCTAGCCTGTATTCCAGACTTGTTACTGAACACAAACTGCTTTTGTATGTCTACTAATTGTGTTTGTAACTGGAGGTTAACCAGGTTATTTGTAGTTTAGTTGGTTTGGTTGTGTGACTTATTATGTACTGAACCTGTAGCTCAGTCTTGTTTGTGATCTGAATCGCATCTTTTTTTCTCCTGGTTATAGTTTTAGCTCCCCTGCCAACTTGCAGCAGAGGTTGCTGGGATTTATGCGTCCTGATGGTGCCAGCTCACAGCAGGTTCAGCAGGAGCTCCAGAGAAAATATCACAGTGAGTTATGACACAGTCCCACCTGTCCCTTCAGTGTTATTTATATGTAGAGTCAATGATGTATTATATTATTAGGAGTATCTGTTACAATATCATTTGTATCCAAAAGCATGTTTCTGATGGGCATATGTACGTATGTCTTTGATGTATAAGTAAATACACATGTTCTGTTTATCTCACTGGCCAATTGGCCACGTGCTGAAAGTGTTGTGTCCAGTGCTGTTTTTGGTGTCTTTGTTAGCAGTTTCTTCAAACATCTTCTCTAACGAAACTGCAGGTCGAATTCATTTTTTAAAAAATTATGTCTCTTCTTTGGGACAATGTCTGCAAGGTTTGTTCACAGTTTTTAGATACTTAGATTTTTAGAAAAAATTTGGACACATTTTTGATATATTTAAAATGTATCTTTCCTTCTAATGGTCCATATTTTGATGGTTTATAACATGTAAATGGTTCCAGATATCAATATAATTCCTATTGATCACTGATAGAAGTCATACATGGACTTGGATTGAATGAGTTGAGTTCTCCTCCAGTGAAAGTCCCATCCACTTCTATTGTTAGATTGATCTCCTGCATCCAGACCACAGGACTGGAACATAGAGACAGAACCTGACAACCTCACACATTCAACTGGGGATTGATTCAGATAGAACATGACGCTGACACATGGGAACTTTGGAAGTATTTTTTTTTCCCTTCATGTTGTGACTCCTGTCTTTTTGTCGTTTCCTCTGTGCATCCAGCTAAGGCTCAGGTCTATGAGAAGGTGTCTCTGCAGGGCATCCAGCAGTTAGTGCATCGTTCCTATCAGACACTGGCCCTCTGGAAGCTCCTCTGTGATCATCAGTTCAGCCTCATTATGTCTGAGTTACCAAAGGTACATGTGCAAACACCAGCAGTCATCTGGAACACACACCACTGCAGGCTCTGCTGTTTCTGGAGGCATAGATTTCACTGTGGCCTTTTCACCTCTTTTGTAGGAGTTTCAAGATCAAATGAAGGGAGCAAGTTTTAAGGATGTTGTTATCCGGGGCAAAGAGCTGTCTGGAGCTCTCATCACTGCCCTCATTAATGTCTACATCAAAGATAATGCCTCTGTGGATGCCATCAGTAATCATCTGCGGGACATCTGCCCCCTGCTGTACAGCAGTGATGACAGCGTGTGCTCTAAGGTACAAACACACTCGCATGGTATATTTGGTAGTTTTTTTAAGCAGTTTTATATTTCCAGACATACTGTAGGACAAAAACATTGTACTCAAATTAACTATCTCTTATTATTGTATATTATTGTTCAGGGATACCGGATGTTTCCTGCAATCTTCCATTTTCAAACCTGTGCAGTTTTATACTAGGTACTGTTTGGTACCAAATGTCTTCATGCTCATTTGACCATTAGACTGGCGTTCATATGAGCACAGGGAGATTTCTCATCTGTCAGAAGACGGATGTGACTGTGTCAAACACAGATGTCATACTTCTCAGTGGAGTTGGACAGGAATTTAAAATTAAACCATACTAGATATCCAGTGTTACCACCGTCATGAAAAACTTCAGTAAAGTCAAATTGTTAAAAGTTTGAAAAAATCCTGTATTTAATTTTT
The DNA here is from genome assembly GCF_902148855.1 of Sphaeramia orbicularis. Lineage (NCBI taxonomy): Eukaryota > Metazoa > Chordata > Actinopteri > Kurtiformes > Apogonidae > Sphaeramia > Sphaeramia orbicularis. The sequence continues at coordinate 76,199,319 of NC_043968.1, forward strand.
TAGCATATAAATTCCTTGCCTCCTGGTGAAATCTGCACAAATTAGCTATAATTATATCCCCAAAATTGAGTTTCAGGGATTTAATGGTTTTACCCCAAATGCCACTGCTGGATTTCCTTTGTGTTTTGGTGATAACAAGGACAGATTTGGTTGGATTTCTTCTCCCTTGATAACAACATAGGGGATCCCTAGTGGAAGAACTGTATGGATTTCAGCTTCTCTATGATTATTATAAGTCATCCACATGCTTCATCCACGCTTTAGTTGAAAATCTGTTTTGTTTTGTTTTTTTACATAAATCAAGCAATAATAGGCTGACAGTTCAAATTTGGTTCATATTGATGTTCTTCCAAATGTCTATGTTCTGTCTACCATCCAGAGTTCATATGTGGTCATTTTCATTCCCTAGGTGGAGTTTTGTGGTTCTCTGACCATTATTCTGCCACTATCAGGTCTAACAATTATCATGGATAGATTTATATATAGCAGAGGATTGGGGGGATTTCGGGAATATACCCTTGCTGTTGGCCCCCGACAGCGTTAGCCTCGTTCTATAGATGTGTTATGTTACCAACAGTTGTAACAAGAAGTATATTTGGGGAAGCAGAGGCATAGTTTAAAATGGAATGAATGAATTTTTTAACAATTAACCAAATTATATAAAGTAAATATGAACTCAAGTAGAAAAAGCCAAAAACCTAAACTAAGAAAATGTCAGGTTCATGGTCTGAGAGGTCTGTGGGGGCAGCAGGAGCAGCAGGAGCATGTCTTCTGAACCTTTATCTGTAGAGGAGTATTCAGCTGTTAATCATCTGGTATTGATTAGGACCTGCGGAAGATGTAGAGCAGGGGTGGCCAACCCTGGTCCTGGAGAGCCACAATCCTGCATGTTTTAGATGTTTCCCTCTTCCAACACACCTGATTCAAATGATAAGCCTATCATCAAGCTCTGCAGAAGCCTGATAACGACTGTCAGGTGTGCTGGAAGAGGGATACATCTAAAACATGCAGGAGTGTGGCTCTTCAGGACCAGGGTTGACCACCGCTAATGTAGAGCATGAATAGACCACAGACAAAAGGACACTGTGGTACCGGGGCACACAGGTACAGGAGGCAGCTCAGTCTTCCTGACACAGTCTCAGCTTTGTATTTTTTATTTTCAGGATCATTCTGAGGACGTGATGATCATGGATTAAAGTTACTGATTCCCTGTCTTCATTCATGTATGTCAGGACCTGACTGAACTACTGTTGTCTCTCACTCAGGCTAATGAGCTGCTGCAGAGTTCAAAGCAGATCCAGAATAAGGCAGATAAAGAAAGAACGCTAAGGGAGTCCATGCGACTCTATCAACAGATCAGCCAACACACAGATCTGCCGCTCGTCTGCTCCCAATACAGGCAAGGTAGGAACACGGTCATTTTCTATAGTCTTTACTCACAACCAAGAGATTTACACTGGCTTCAGTATAAAATAATATTCTAATCAATAGAGGATTGAAGTTGATGGCAACCACAGACATCACCTGGGAACAGATGTCATTATTGATTATTATACATATTATCCACAAACAGGCTCAGGAACTCTTTAATCCCCTGGCCGTCAGATTGTACAACTCATCACTGAGTGGTCGGGGGGGAGGGGGGTTGGGGGTCTTGCCGCCTTTCCACTACATGGAATTGACTCGGCTCGGCTTGACGCGACTCAGGTACCTGGTCCTATTCTTGGAGACCGTTTCCATTACAGGATACTACCGACTTTACAGTACCTGGACGTCATAGCGGTGCGGCATGTTACTTTCGTGTCGTCTGCTCAGAGAGTTGCTGATAAATTCGCTCGTTGCGTGTTGTCTCATCAAGCTTATGCTGAATTTTTACGTTGGCCACCAAAGACTGAATCTCCTGGACCAACCATGGTGTAGTTTCGCAGGCTGTCATCATGTGGATTAACCTAGCGCTATATTTACTGTAAACTTCCGCATTTGTTTTATGTAAAACGGCGGGTCACAGAGACAACTCTATGACCAATCAGTGGTCTGCAGTGTTTACATGTCATGTTTTAGTATCTGTTCCCCAGTCTTGGAACCTCAGTGGAGGTGATGCAAAAAACTAGTACTGGGCATCAGACTCCAGGTCCTTTTTTGTAATGGAAACGCAAAAAGGGCGAGGCGTGCCGCTACCACATAGTGGAAACATGGCATCTGTCTCAGTCATGATCACATTAGAGCTGATCCAGTGAGACTGTAAAATATCCAAGCACCTTATGTAATTGGACTACACCTACCTTTCAAACCACCGTAGATCACTTAAATCACTGTTACACTTTATATCACTCTACCGTGAAATGTGTAAATACAATCAGAAGTCTTTGTTTACAGCATTGTACAGGAAGTTTTTTTTTTAGAGTAAGTTCTTTCACAAGTTTTTTGGAATGTGTGTGTGTATATATATATACTAACCTTAATGTCAGCCTGGTTACTGACCCACCTTTTTTGGTCTGTTTGTTTTTTTGTCTTCTTGTGCTGTATGCAAAGCTGCTGAATACTTGAATTTCCCTCAGGATTAAAAAAGTATCTATCAGTTATGAGGGCAGAGTTATTGCGCCGATATAATTATTACATATCTGCCAACTGACAGTTAACCCTTTCTATATTTGTGTAGTTGGTGTGTCTGCTAATGCTATTAAACTTTGCCAGTGCGCTTCTACGAGGGAGTTCTTGAGTTGTGCCTCACAGCAGCTGACAAAAAGGACCCACAGAGACTTGGACCTCACTTCTATAAAAACGGAGAGCCAGAGGAGGACAAAGTGGGACAGCAGGCTTTCCAGGAAAGGTAAAATGAGGCAAAAAGACAACATTAATTCAAAGTGTTCGTAGGAAATCACCAACATTTTCAACTCTTATTGCTTTTGTAGACTTTCATGTTACAAGTGCATCACAGACACAATGCAAGAGCTGGTGATCCAAAGCAAAGCTGCCCCTCAGTCCCCCAGTGTCCCTAAGCAACCAGGGCCTCCTGTCATGACCTCTGACCCCAACATGCTCAGTAATGAAGAGGCTACTGCACATGTGAGTTACAGTGAGACAGATGCATGTTTTAGCCTCGTAGTACATCGGATCTGCACTACCAATGAAAATCTGTTGTGTTGCAGTTTGAGCAGATGCTGGGACTGGCCCAGAGGTCTCAGGATGAACTGTTTCACATCGCTCTGTACAACTGGCTCATCCAGGCGGACCTGACCGACAAGCTGCTGGAGGTACTGTGTCTGCTTGTATAAGGGGAGGCTGAGAAGTCCACAGGGTCATTATGATGCCCTTCTGGTCTAATGCTGTCTTCACGTGCTATTGAGCCTTTCCACTTTCCCACAATTAACCAGTGCGTTGTGTTCAAGTGCTTTTGTTGTCGTAGTGAAATGAAAAATGGCTGATACACAATTTATGGTGACCTGCTACTCGGGTAAAACTGTTTTGGACGTGTTAATTCATCTGATACAGCATTTAAAAACACATTTTTTGCACATTGTGTGTAATATAAATGTGCAAAATCATCAGCTAACAGCAGCAGAACATTGATAAAAGCATTGTTTGTCATTGGCCATGAATCCCTCGTGGCTCTCTGCCATGTTGAAAAGGTCAAAGGTTATTTTCATCTCAGCAACTCATGGATCAAAAGTTTTTCCCAGTTTTCAGGTGGAAAATACGATGTGAAGAGGTGTTCGTGTGCAATTTTTGAGTTTGTAACTAGTATTTCCTATAATTCCTGTAGCACATGAAGGCAGCGTATGGTTAGGTCTGGGATAGTTTTGAACATTGATCTTCTGTAACGCACACACTTTTTTTAATGACACTGTTTTGCTTAAAATGTTAAATGTTTGAATATGGACCTCTCGTTTGCATTTTGATTCAATTTAGAAAGATTTGGCTTTAAATACATCAGATGGGAAGTCAGAAATCACATGAAAGACATGAAATCACCATTTAGATATTGTACACCACAAAAGTAGAGGCTTCTGCTGTGTCCTTTGCTGCATGGCCTCTTTTTCCACCTGTCTTATGTATCTCTGCTCTCATCAGTAAAGGCTCAAAGTGCCCTGAAATTTAATTTTGTAATAAACCATCAGCAAACCCTAACCAACACCCAGTCAGTCAAACTTTTACTATAGATTCAGGGTTTAGGAAAAACATGAGACATACAAGAGCAGTAGCTACATACAGAAGTGTAAGAGAAAGCACTAAAATAAATAAATAAAATATGATTTCAAGAGTGTGTGCATATACATATTTAAAATAATCAACCAAAGACTTCTGGTAATGTGTAGTAGTGATGCTTTTGTTTGTCAACCACATGATTATTTAATGTTTACAGTCATTAAGCCAGCATGCTTTAAAAGTAGTCATTCTTACATTCACAAACAGTAATTGTCATATAGCATTGTTATGCTAAGTTTCTTTAAAACACATACGTATGGTCAAACGTGGTGTACAATATGCACTGAACAGGGACATCTTTGTTTGTTTTTAACATGAACTCAGGACAAACATGATTGAAAAATACTCTTTCCTCGCTAAAACTATATGCCATATATTACAAGAGAAACACATTCACAATGAATATATTGTAAGAAACAGGTTAAAATGTCTATAGTTTTCCTGCGTTTCTCCATCTGGCTTCTCCTCTCTTTTGGTAGGTTTATATTTTTACTCTGGCTCAAGGCAAACACCTGTCAACACTGTTAGATAATTTCCTGTTTGTTGTTTAAAAGCTCTCTGTGTTTGTTGTGTGTTCTGTGGTCCAGGTGAACTCTCCGTACCTGGAGGAGCATTTGATGCATATGATCAAGCAGGACCAGAGTAAGGTGCACAACATGGACTTACTATGGCGCTACTATGAAAAGAACCGTAACTTTGGCAAAGCAGCGCACGTCCTGGCCCGCCTCGCAGACATGCACAGGTTTGGAGATGTCACATGAGGACCCAGCGTTGGTTCTCCTTTCTCCTTTCACATGTTTGTTGCATCTTGCTTAGTATTCACTTGTCCCTATCTTTTTGTTTCTAGCACTGAGATCTCTCTGAAGCAGCGTTTGGAGTACGTTGCTCGGGCCATACTGTCCGCAAAGAGTTCCTCCTGCATCTCAGCTCAGGCATCTGATGGAGAGTTCCTACATGAGCTGGAAGAAAAGATGGAGGTGTGTGTTCTGCAGGTCACACTGTAGTAAATATAGATGCAATGCAGCCATGGTAACCACTGGGTGTTTCTGTTTTTATGGGTTTGGACTCTCTTAGCTGGTGCGTATTCAAGTGCAGATTCAGGAAACCCTCATCAGGCAGTATTCCCATCATCCCTCTGTAAAAACGGTCATCTCTCAGTTGGACTTGGAGCTCATGGATATTACAAAGGTAACATACACCACCAGGATGGTGGAACATGTGTGGTTTGGGTTTATTTTTCAGTATCAAACATGTTTATAATGTGTAATGTCATTTGTGTAGCTTTATGGGGAGTTTGCCGACCACTTCAAACTGTCTGAGTGTAAGCTGGCTATCATTCACTGCGCGGGACACTCGGACCCCATCCTGGTCCACTCACTGTGGCAGGAAATCATGGAGAAAGGTGGGTGGCATGTTGGGACCATGGGCCTTGTCTTGGATCCTAAATGAGTGTTGGGTTTTTGGGATCAGTGTTTTGTATGTTTGTTTGTTTTTTACTTAAATTTTTATTAATATTGTCAACATTTCTAAACAACAATATAACACTGTTTGGTAGGGTTGCACCAATCCATTACTAGGATTGGATATTGGCCCTGATACCAACATTTTAGCTGGATCAGGGATTTGTGAAAGCAACTGATCCGTAAGACCGATCCTTCCCCTTTGGGTTATAGCTCTGTAGACAAAGCTGTGAGAAAGTGAAATGAGCCCCCCCTCACCTTATCACTGACTACCTGCTGCCCCCGAGAAACAAATTTGCGACCGGGGGGGATGATGTACGGGACAATATGCACCCCCCAGCACCCCACCACATCGTACCCCTCTCTTTCTGTCTTGCTCTCAAATTTCACTCTGTACGCACGAGGTACACAAAAGACATACGGCTCCAAGAACCTCTTCTACTCTACCTGGAACCGAGTAATGTCCTTTATTTACAACACGAAAAACTCTCCCTGATAACTCATGAATTCATGAGTTTTAAGCTAGATCATGAGGGGCGACGTGTCGTTACACAGCCTAACACAACACATCATTTGCTCTCAAATCTGGCTTGTAGACCAACTCCACTCTTGTCTTCTTTTTGTTTTATTATTTATGCCTGATGAGTGTCATAGCTACAAATATTATTGTCTCTATTTGTTTTGTATATTTATTTATTTAATCTTAGATGGGGATGCGTTGCCCAGGACTTTGTAGGGTGGGGGGAGGGATGGGGTGGGTATTGTGTTTTTTGTTATGTAGAAAATCCAAAAATATTGTTTGTTTTTTTTTCTTGTATGACTGCCACTTTCTTTTAGCTTGACTTCAATAAAAAAGAATGCTGGAAAAAAAGACATACAGCTGCAGGTTGAGAACCTCTTTTCTAAATCAACAATGATATCAGATCAGTATCAGGTATTGACCAGTACGCAAGGCATCGGTACTGGCATCAGAACTGAAATAGTCAGATCGGTGCATTCATACTGTTTGGGAGTCCCATTGTCAGTAGTCCATCCATTCTTTGCTTCTTCAGTTATTACCTTTTTGTTTTGTTTTTGTTGCTGTTTTGGGTTCTGAATAAAGTCCATTTTCCCCATTTTTCTTCAAACTGTGCCTTCTGTAATCTCAGAGTCCACTTTTCCATTATACAGATTTCTTCTGCAATCTCTGTCCCCTGTTCCTGGTTAGGAGGATCTACTTTGTCCCATTTCCTTGTAATTACTTTCTTGCCAGCTTTCAGTAATCTTTGAACCAAATAGCTATCAGATGCTTGGACATTTTCTTTAGTGTTATTAAAATGACAAAGATAAAGGATCATGTAGTTCATATGGATGTCATATCCCTGTAGCTCCTTCATGCTTGTGTGTATATTATCCCAAAACAAGGATAATTTATGACATTTCCAAAATACATGTGAGTGGTCTGCTTCCATTTCTCTGCATTCTATCCAGCTTGGTCATTTGTACCAAATATTTACTCTTAACCTTAGGTGTGATTTAAAAAAAAGAAAAAAAAACATTTCAAATTCTTCCAGGAGAACTCCCTCCTTATGTGTGAATTACTGGATGTCTGATGTATTTTCCGTATCTTGCCATTAATCATCTGATATTTTTGCATTGAACGGTGTTTTGTATGTTTCTTTCTTAGAACTGGGGGACACTGTGGCCATGAAACCCATAGACAGGATGAGGTCTCTGAGTCTGAAACTAGTGTCACTGGGAAAGATTTATGCTGGAACACCAAGATATTTTCCTTTGGGTAAGCATCCACGTCTGGTACCTACGGCTGTGTTTCATTTTCATCTCCTTGGAACTTTCCGTTTCACTCTTGACTAATTATAAATAGTTGAGTTGTGCATCAGTGGTGTCAACATGTCTCTGTGGTGTAATTCTGCAGGGTCCTGTAGACGTTTGACATGACTGTATAATTACCTTCCTATTACAACTGGCTTGCTCTAACTTGTCTTCTCTTTGGAGACAGTAATTCATTTTACATTTGGGCGCTTCTATGAAACTGGTCCAGAAAACAGGACAGAGGGGCTAAAAATTCAAACCAGATGTAGACTAATGTTATGAAGCAAGTTTGGAAGCACTTTGGGTCTATTTGCTGAGATAAAAGAGAAACTATTTTTCAGATAAAACACATTTTTAAATTATTTCTATACAAAAATCCGCATGTAACGGTAAAAAAAGACACGGAAAATTACACACAACTATTTTTTTGAATATCGCTTTGTTCTCTCACAGGTACATTTTGGGAATCAAACTAATTATTCAAGGTAGAGTGTTTCACAAAAATGACTGCTGTTGCAAAATCACTCACAATTTATATGCGTTTAACTGTGCAGGTTCTGTATGTAACACCAGTTGACACGATGGGTTCCACACCAAACCTGGAATGAGACTGAGATTGATGAAAAACCCTCGTGTGGATTAGAAAACACACATTTAACACAGTGTCTTTATTTATTGTCTATATAAGACCATTTACAGACATGTTTTCAAATCTAATGCACTGACACCTAGGAAGATTTAATGTCCATATTTGGGTTCTATTTTTGGACCCAATATTTGGTTAAACATTCATTAATTATGGGATGGCTCAGAGCAAGAGTATAATGCTTTTGCATTTATCTAAGGTCATCATTAGGTCCATCCTGGGGGGAAATATGTCTACATTTACCTTTTATTATTGGGTCTACAAAGCTGCAAAAGTGACAGATACTAAAATAAATCCAGTTTCATACAAGCACCCGTACGTCCTCTGTATACTCACCGAATCACAGTAAATACTGAGAGAAAACAACCATCGGTTTTTCCAAACTGTTAATCACTGTTTATGGAACACATGAGGCGTACGGCATACTTTCAGAATGAGCTCAGATTCATGCTCTACTGTCCTACTTAAACCTGGTCTGTGCTGAACTGATACCTGGTTCCACAATAATGTAAAATGATACATATCTGACAAGTGATTAGGACATGAGCAGAAAATATTTATCTAGAAAACAGGTCTTTATACTTGTCTTGGATCTGTGTTGTCTGCATTGTTCCTCCCTTATACTGTATGTAATAAAATAAGAATAAAATATGTCAAAATAAGAGAAATGAATAAATACAACTCGGTTCCAATCCCACCTGAATGATATGGATGACAGGTCAGTGTGGCGTTTACCAACTAAACTCCTTTAACTCAGTCATTTGTGTTTTACTCACTTTTTAAAATTATTTTCACAAAGATAAAGAGAACATGTTTTTTTCTGTGGAACTCTGTTTTTCTTAAATCTCCCTCAGCTCTAGTATCTCCTTCATGTAGGGTTAGGGCACAGGTAAGTGGACGTCACCTGAGTGGATCTTCAAAGGCCGATACAGTAACGATGAGTAGTCCTCAAATATCATCTTTATCATCAAAGTCAAACACTTAATCGGCAAAAGTGCCAAAGTAATTATTGAACTGAATAAAATGATGGTAATAATTAGGGCTAATCGTTAAAAGATCACGATCTCAATTCACACATGTACGTGATCTCATTTCTAAACACGGACAATTCTTAAGCATTTTATTTCATGGCTACATAACAAACAAATGCCCACAAACACAGAACCGCCTCCGCCTCCTCCCAAGGTTATTATCATTAACGAAAATTAACGAAATGACGAAAACTAGAATTGTAAGAACATTTTCGTTAACTGAAATAAATAAAAACTATAATTAAAAGAAAAAAAATGCTAACTAACTGAAACTGTATTGTATTTACAAAACTATCTAAAACGTATATAAAAATTATGGAAAAAATTCCCTTCATTTTTGTCTTTGTCAACGTCGGATTGATATGAAATCGATTTATTTCCCTCAATCAATTTTAGCTCCTGGCACCATATGATATTTAACGGTCCGTCACTTCTTGTCACTTGTCGTTTAGGCGTCCTCTCGTCCCCACTCTACCTGGAAACAAGAAGACTAAAGTTGGGAGAAAGCAGCAGAGTCCTGTACGGGATTTATTTGAATTCGACGGTGAAGAAGATAAGATATAGAGAAACTAAAACTAAACTAAAACTGAATATTTAGAAAATAACAAAAACTAATAGAAACTAGCAAACCTGCTCTAAAAACTAATTAAAACTAACTGAATTAGAGAAAAAAAGTCAAAACTAAATAAAACTAAACTATAATGAAAAATCCACAGCTATTATAACCTTGCCTCCTCCCTCAACCAATGGTAAAGCGTCTTTAGAACATGTGACCTGCTGCTGTCGGCTGCAGTTGAGTGAGGAAAGAGTGAATTACAGCGGAGGAACGTCTGCAGTTAAGAGAGTGAAATGGATGAAAGCCCCAGTTGGAGTGGGAGAGTCACCTGCCTGAACTGGTGTCTAATAAAGGTTCACATTCGGCGGAGTTAATCTCATGTCGGTCATTTCTGTCATCCAGATCCAAGTGTCTTTTCACTTTCACTTCTCTGACTTCTGCTGCTGTTCTTCTTCTCCTTTTCTTTGCCGGTGAGGATAACTCGGCCTTTAACCAACAATCAAAAGTCTCGCCCTCTCCAAAAATTTTAGATTAAAAAAATTCCATTGTGCCGGCTGGAAAGTTTCTTTGCGCTGAAAACTTTCACACATCAACTGATGTCGCTTAGCAACCAGGACCATAAGTGACCGGACTATTTGCGGAGTGGTATGAAAGACAAGAATCAGAGGTAAAAGAACCCATTTTCCTTGACAGCGGTGCAATAAACATTTTGTGAAAAAAGTCGTGCCAGAGAATCGTGATCTGAATTCTAAGCAGAAAAATCGTGATTCATATTTTTGCCAGAATCGTGCAGCCCTAGTAATAATCCCTTAAACATCAACACCAAAATTAGTGGTTACTCAGTAAATCTGTAACTGAACATCAAACCAGCCTCAACAGCAGGGGTGTCCAACATACGGCATGGGGGCCAAAACCAGCCCATCAAAGGTTCCGATCCAGTCCACAGCATGAATTTGCAAAACGGAAAAATTACAATTAAAATATAAACAGTCAAGGGTGTCATTTGGTATTATGAAAATATTTACAATTACAGACTATTATCACAATAAAATGTGAATAACCTGAACAAATATGAACCACCTGAAATGTTTTAGGAAAGAAAAAGTTCAGTTTGAACAAAATAATAGATTCACTGTGATCTGTAAGTTGTTGATAATAAGCTAAGGCATAATATTCTTCAAATTGCACTTATTTTTCTTAAATGTCAGGTTTACATGGTTGTTGAGGTTATTCATATTTTCATAATGCAATTGGACTTTTTTCACACTAAAACAAAGTGAGAATTTTGGATTATTAAGTATGTAAAAGTTATTATGCCTAGTATTTTACTGGTCCGGCTCACTTTAGATCCCATTGTGCTGAATGTGGAACCTGAACTGAACAGTCTGAGTAATGGGAGTTCTGTTCCCACAGTCAGTCGACTTTCCCAAAAATCAACAACTATCAGAGCCACATTGTGTTGGTCTCAGTAGTTTTCTGCACCATCCTCTGAACACTTCTGAGAAGGCCTCTCTGCAGTGAATCGGTTCAAACTGCTTTAACCACTTGGTTCACGTTGACAGTTTCTGTTTCTGTCTGATTTGACCGCATCCATTCTGATCTTTACCTGAAGACTGTTTTTGTTTTTAAGTGCGGGGGAGAAATGACCATGACCGAATTGTGTGTGTTTGTGTTTGCAGAGTTCCTGGTGAAGTTTCTGGAGCAGGAGGTGTGTCGGCTCAACTGGGACGTGGGCTTCGTCACCTCCACCATGCAGGAGATCGGAGTCCAGCTGCCACGTCTTCTGGAGGTCTACGACCAGCTCTTCAAAACTAGGGTGGGTCATATCGCGACAGAACATTATCAAGTCTATCCATCAGTGGTGTGTACATGTCCCTGAATGCAGCAGCGGTCCACAGTTCTAAAGTGTCCGTCTCCCCTCGGTTCACAGGATCCCTGTTGGCAGCGGCTGAAGAAACCCCTGCACCTGGTGGAGTGTATTCATGTGCTTCTGTCAGGATACGTGGATGACCCCAGCAGAGTCCCCACCTATGACAGGTAACCACCGTCTACTAACCCATCTGTGATGGGTAACCACTGCCCACTAACCTAACCCACCTACGACGGGTAACCACCGTCTACTAACCCATTATGACAGGTAACCACCGCCCGCTAACCTAACCCGTCTACTGCCCCGTTTCCACTACGCGGTATCGGCTCGACTCGACTCGACTCTGCCTTTTTGCATTTCCATTACGAAAAAGGGCCTGGAATCTTGTACCCGGTACTACTTTTTTGGTATCGCCTCCGCCGAGGTTCCAGGACTGGGGACCAGATACTAAAACGTGACGTGTAAACACTACAGACCACTGATTGGTCAGACAGTTTTCTCTGTGACCCGCCGTTTTACAAAAACAGATGCGGAAGTGGACAGTAAATATAGCGGTACATTAATCTACATGATAACAGCCAAAAACTACACCATGGTCGGTCGAGGAGATTCAGTCTTTGGTGGCCGACGTAAAAATTCAGATGAGACAACACGCAACGAGCGAGTTTATCAGCAACTCTCTGAACAGATGACACGGAAGTACCGTGCTGCATCACTATGACGATCAGGTACTGTAAAGTCGGTAGTATCTTGTAATGGAAACGCTCTCCAGGAATACTGGGTAAAGCTGGTTCTACGCAGTGGAAACGCGGCATATGAAAGGTAACCACCGTCTACTGACCCATCTATGACGGGTAACCACCGCCCACCAACCTAACCCATCTATGACGGGTAACCACCGTCTACTAACCCATCTATGATGGGTAACTACCGCCCATTAACCTAACCCAATCTATGACGGGTAACCACCGCCCATTAACCTAACCCAATCTATAACGGGTAACCACCGTCTACTAACCCACTTATGACGGGTAACCACACACTGGGTTTATGTTCAGTTAATGAGAGATTTTACTGAAAAAGTCAACTTTTCTTCAGTTTTCTCTGTTTTTGATCTAATAACCCTCAACTTAAATCTGAGTGTTAATGAACATCTACATGATCAGTGAATTAAATATAGGAAAATACCAGATTTATACCGAAAACATGCAAAATACAAATGATAATTTTTGAATAAATGGTGTAAAATGACTTAAGAAAGTTGAAATAGAGAGAACTTTTGGGAACTGCCACAAAAGTAGCTCTGGGTCTTTAAAGGTTAAATTATTGAAATGTGTTGTTATTGTTGAATAGTTGATGTTAATAATCAACAACTAATCAATGACTAGTTGGAGCTGTTGTGTGTAATCCTGAATCCTGGTTGAACTCTATTTTCTCTGCTTCCTTTCAGACGTCGTTTCACTAACGTGTGTCTGGACGACATCTGCGGTTACCTGGTGGAGCTTCAGTCTCTGAGCCCCAACGCGGCGCTTCAGCAGACCATCGGGAACTTCAAGGCCCTGCAGGCCAAGCTGGAGAAGCTGCACTGAAACCACGCGGACCACGCTGGAATCTGACCCACGGACTTTTATTTGCATTGTGTGCAAAACACTGAAAGTGACCTGATGTTGAAGTTACTTGTGTTTCTATAAAGAAAAAAACAGCTGAAGTCTGCGATGTACAGGATAGTTTTCACTGATCTAAAATACACCTGCTCTTCATGTTTGAAGTGAATCCACAGGTGAGAACCAGCCGCTAAAGCCTTCACATCCAGAGGAACACGGTGGATTGGTTGGACTTGTTCTTCTGTAATGGATCTTGTCATCTTGTACAAAAACTTTCCCGCTGTGTTGTCTCTTCTGCCAGAGTTCATCACACTCTTCAACCTAATTTCCATGTGTAATTTTATTTTAACTGATTTGTTTTGTGATTTTATATTTTAACACGGTGCTGCACTGGGGAAGAAGGCAAAACAACTCTGGCCTGCATTCATGAAACATTTTTATAATGAAATAAAATGTTTTTGTGTACTAGACCTGTTGAACCCACTACGTTACGTACCTGTTTGATCATCGGCACAAAGCGTTCAGTGACTGTTTTAAAACGCTGATGATGCAGAGGTCGAATGAATGGACTGTTAGTGTAATTGGCTCTAATTGCGGTGCCTCCCAGAGCTCCATCAGCACGGCAGTAATTGAAGGGATTTTAACTTTAATTACATGTCAACGCTCGTAAACAATTCTGTTTAATTTTTAACCGTTTGAAAATAATAAATTTCACTGACTGTTTGGATTAATACGTGCTCGTATTCTGCACCTGTCATGTAAAGAACATCCACCCCACAGATTCTGAAATGAACAGTCACATCTTCGCAAACCAAACTTTTGCATATATCAGGAACTGGCAAGTTTTTGATTTTTTTTTTTTTTTTAAATCATTTCCTCATCAGCAAAGGCAGCTATTGCTCTGGATTTATTGAATTTTTTAACCCATAAAGACCCAAACAGCCAACAAGAGAACAGCTGGAGAAGAACTGTCCACTGGAGTGACCAGTCTGCATGAAAGTGTTCAGTTCAGGTACACTGTTCTGTCACCTTTATCAGGACTAAAGGTCATGTGAGCATTCAGAGGTGGATTCAGTCCATGATCTGATCCGAGCCACTTTTTTCTCTTGTAAATATAAATGATTTACCATCAAACTATAACATGCAGTTTTCTCTAGAGCAGGGGTGTCACACTAATTTTAGTTCAGTTCCACATTCACCCCAATATGATCTCAAGTGGGCCGGACCAGTAAAATAATACCACTGAAAAAAGTAAAATTACATTATGATAATGTTTATATCTACATAATTTCCTTAATCTGAATAACGTGAACAACTTGAAATGTCTTAAGAAAAACAAGTGCAGTTTTAACAATATTCTGCATCATTTTATCAGTTTATCGTTTACACGTGCGTTACTACTTACATTACAATTACAAATACACAAAACATTTAGTAACAGGTAGAATATTGTTAAAATTGCATTTACTTTTTTCAAGACATTTCACCTTGTTCATATTTCTTCAGGTTATTTGCATTTTTTTTTGTACAAGGATAGTTTGTTAATGTAAACATTTTCATGTAATTTAACTTTTTTGCACTAAAACAAAGATAAAATCTGCAGTTGTCATTATTTATAGCTTATTATGACAGTATTTTTCTGGTCTGACCCAGTTGAGATCTAATTGGTTTATATGTGTATGTATGGAACCTGAATTAAAATGATTTTCACACTATTGATTGTTAATATCTTCAGTGTAATTTTTGCATTTCACAAATTCATCCTACAGGCCAGATTGGACCCTTTGGCGGGCCGAATTTGGCCCCCGGGCCACATGTTTGACACCTGTGCTCTAGAGGCTTAGGCTGTGCATGATGGGTTTTTCTGTTGCAGTTTGACTAAAAGCAGCAGAGGTTATTGCATTTAGACTAAAACTACAAAGAACTGCTCCTCAGTCCAATTCATATAAATATTGGCTCAGTGGGAAAGTTTGGACTGCATTATTTTAATTTAATGACACAATGAAAAGCAGTTTGGAAAACGAAGGAATGAATTATTTATTGAAGAATTCAGAGGAACCACAATGTAAAGTTATGTCACTTTGACCAGACACAGAATGGAATAAAAGAAAAACAAACACCAGGAACCAACTGAAGAAACAATGATTACACTGGGTTACAAAAAAATGTTTTTTGCAAGTTGTCTAGGTTTTTTCAACTGAATTAGGACCATTTTGCACCGCTAAATCCAAAAATGACATCTGTTTTTCTCAATCAGGTCAGCTTTTTTTGCTAATTTGATTTTGAAAAATTTGATCTTCTCACAAAATTGATTACATTTTTGTGACTTTATCAGTTGATTTTTTTATATAGTTCTCACCCAAAATAGGTTTTAAGAGAAAAAAATCATTTTCTAACAGGATTCCTGTTAGGTACAATGGTGTATTCACCGCAGATGTAGCAGAATAAGTCAGGCTTATTTTTGCAAGATCTTCTAGTCGAAGCCATTTCATTCACCTGTAATTATTAAAAAAAAACATTAATCATAAACTGGCAAAAGTAAAATCTTCAGAACTCGTTTATTGCAAGAAATATGAAAGAATTTTGTATCATATGATGTGAAAATGCCCATAAATGTAAGCAAAAATGTTAAAAAGCCAATATGTAGCATAGTTCAGAAAGTTGACCTGATTGAGCAAAATTAATGTGATTTTTGGATTCAGCACACCAAAATTATCCTAAATCAGCTCAAAAAAACTTAAACAATAAATTTGTTGACCAGTGTAATCATCAATAGTCATCAAAAACAATGGTTCTGTAATCCAGTACTAACTCCTGTGTGTACCATGTGACTGAAACAGACAGAAAAGAAAACATGGAATGTCTAAAAGCACTGTTTTTATCGGTACAGTGCCACAGATACTGATGGAAGAACTGAAGTGATTTTGGTTATTATCAAGAAAACATGGAAAACAGATAGATATAAGCTCTGAAATTCAACTACTATGAGCTGTTTTTGTTGTTATCGTTATATTTGTCCAAACAAATGGACCTTTAGTCGGACCAGGCATTAAAATGAACAAGAAACTGAAGAAAACAAGGGGTGGGATAAGAATTTTTTCCACGACTATATGTCAAACAGATGAGCTGTAGCTGTTAAAGCTGTTAAAGATCATTTACAGAACGTACAGAGTTTTACCTTCACGAACTACAACACCTATACTGATAATCACTTAAATGGACTGAGTAATTTTTTAAAAAATTTTTATTAGTGATTGTTAACAAGACAATGTGGACAGAAAAACAACAACACATAAACGAAGGGAAAATCAAACAAATAAACAAACAAACAAAAAACAACAACGACAGAGTATTGACAAACAGCAACGACAACATCATATTACAATGAAAAGATCATAAAGTTAAATAGCAGCTAAACAATATAGCTTGGTTAGGGGCGATAGGGTAAAGAGGAAGAGGGGGGTGTGAATGAAAGTAAGAGAGACGGGGGAGTGAGGGGGAAAATAATAATAATTGTTGTAATAATACAAAAATATATAATAATAATACCAGTGGCCTAATTTGCTAGTATTATTGTGGCGGCTGAGTCATTTTTTTTAAGAAAACCAAGTCCTTCTGCTGTAAAGTTATTAATTTCTTTCTTTTAAAAAAAAATAAAAAATTGTTGAGATTAAAAAAATGTTGTGCTTATTGTTTTTATTTTCATGACAGTGTATTAGGGCCACATAAGAAAATATAAACAGTTGTCACTACAAGAATAAGGTCATAAAATATTAAGATAAAACCCGTAATTTTAAGGGAGTAAAGTCAAATTCAAAAAGAGTCATAATTTTATGAGAATAAAGTTGTAATATTATGAGAATAATGTCCTAATTTAAAAACAGGTGGGAAAAATATAATTATGAGAATAAAGTCGTACCCACTGGTCGCATAATGTAGAACTTGGAACATTTTGTGAGGTTCTACTTTCATTTGGGGTTTACGCACAAAGGCCAAATACTGAGCCTATTAGCCCCGCCCACCATCAACACATTCGCATTAGTCGAAGGACTTTGAAGACAGTTCGCACACATTTGGGTTTGTTCTGTCGTAAGATCTGAATGGATTTGGAGCAAATTACTGAACTTACTTAAGGGTTACAATTTCTAAATCATGACTTTTTATCGCACTACTGTGAATTTATTTTCAAAACATTACGACTTTAATCTCATAAAAGTATGACATTATTTTTGTTCACTTATGAAATTTTTAAAAACTCCAACTTTATTCTCATAATATTACGACTTTATTCTCGTAGTGACAAGTGTTTTTATTTTTCCAATGTGGCACTAATACGCTGTCGTACATTTTCACAACATTAAATCAAAATGAAGCAAATTCAAACAATGTGAGTTCTTATTTTCAGCAGCAGGAGGAGAAAACATTATAAGTTAACCCTTTCATGCATTAATTATGAAAACCTCAGTTAAGATTTTTTTCTTGAGTGTTTTTGTTCCTCCATAGGCATGAAAAAAAAAAAGTGATCAAATTGGGTTTTTTTTCATGGAGTTACAAAAATGTCCATGCATTTAATTTTTGAAGTAAAGAAATGTGTTTTAAAACCCAATATCAGAAAGTGAGATAAAAAACAATGAAATAAAATCTGATGTTTTCTCACATTTTAACATATTCTAATGCTAGTTATTACTCTTTTGATGGAAATAATATGCAAAAAAAAAAAAAAACAAAAAAAAAAACAAAACCTTTTTTCTAACAAATAATTGATTTACACTGAAACATGTTACTGCAGATCAGGTTTATCAAGAACAGCAAAGTTACAGTAATGGTATGAACTGCAGTGTATGGGATGATGCATAAGTGTCCACTGTGTTGGCTGATATGGAACTAAAACAACAAAACCCATCAATATACAAGAGAACAGCTGTGAACAACTGTCCACTGTACTGACCACTATGCATGAAAGGGTTAAACTTCTTCCTGCTCCTTGTCGAATGTTGGACTTTCTTTTATATAATCCTATTGCTGTTTGGTTTGAATGCAAATTCAAAATAAATAAATAAATAAAACATAAAAGAAAACATCCAAAGTCAAAATTCAAATTCAAACTTGTCTGTAGTGTAAATGATCCATCAGACGGGTCCCTGTAGACCGTGGCGGTGACCCTGGGTTCATTTATCATCTGCCCGTTTCTACCGTTTACATGAACACGACAGCTTTTTCACCCCGTACAGGAAAATGTAGGGGATGATGCAGGTGTAGGAGGCTGCGATGTAACTGGCCACCTCCACCACCAGGGACGAGGTGTGGATGTTGTTGGTGATGCGCAGCAGCAGGTGGGTCAGCCAGCAGACCAGGAACACACTGGCCACGGCCACCACGCTCTTGGCCGCCCTTACCTGAGTGCTGGGGTTGGGCTTGGCCGACACCTGCACGGGCTTTGAAGAACTTGGTTGGTCTCCATGGTTACCGCCTGTGTTATTTGAATGATTAGAAGTGTGACATGGTGTATTTGGACCAGAAGAACCAGGGACACCTGTGTAGATATGGGGGTCTTTGCTGTGTCCTGGACTGGGCTCTGCTTCTGGACCAGGCCCTGCTTCTGGTCCAGTCCCAGCCGGTCTCCTATCATTCGTTTTTGCGTCGCTGTCTTTATCCTTGACCGCTTCCCTCGGGGCCTCAGACTTGTGACTTCGTATGCGTTGCTGGTTTTTCAGCAGAGTGATGACGATCTGGACGCTGACAGACACGATCCCAGCCAGAGGGAGAGCGTTGGCCAGAGTCAGGTAGAGGATCTCATATGTTCGTCCTGCAGCCGCATCAGGGAAGTAGTCCACACAGTCTTCTTCGCTCTCATTGGTCGCCTCCACTGTGACGAAGAAAAAGTGCGGTATGCTGAAGACCACAGCCACGGTCCAGCCGGCCGCCAGCAGACAGGCCACCAGACGGAGGCTGTCCATGCGGACTGGTGCTCCCCCCCGTTTCAGAGAACCCACCAGCTTCTGGTGCCAGAAGGCGCTGATGAAGAAGGTTGTGAAGATGCTGCTGGTTTCAGACAGGTCGGCGCAAAAACGGAACACGCCGCAGTAAGTCTCCCCCAGGAACCAGCGGCCGGCGAAGTCTGCCATGGTATCGGGCAGGTCCACCAAGAAGTTGGTGATGAGGTTGGAGACGGCCAGGTTTATGAAGAGCACCTCACTGGTGCGGATCACAGAGATGGTCCTGGGCAGGGAGCGGATGGCTAACCAGTTGTTTCCCAGAATCCCTGCAAGAAACATGAGTCCTCTGATGATGGACTCGATCAGCTCCTCTGCATCCATTGTCAAGAGAGAAATTCACAAAACAATCCCTCAGGTGGAACTGACAGCAGTGGGATGGGTGTGGCCTTTATAGAAAAGTACCAGAGCTGAGGCCAATCACATGCAGACCTTCCCCCATAGACCTTCATCAAGTCCTCCCACCGACACAGAGGTGGAACAGTGCCTCATGACGCCTGGTTCATCTCCTCACTCAGCTGAGTCCAGTCAGACAGTCACTATGTCCGCATCAGAGGTGATTTCTCACAGACTGCAAGGGAAGCCCGGCTTCCCCTAAAATTACAAAAATTAAATGGTTAAATATGTTCGGTTGTGTTGACATTTCATTGACTACAAATGTGTTAGAACACGTTCATCTCACAGACGAGTTCATTCAGAATCAGCTTTGTCACAAATCAACAGACTCGATGTTGTTCACTTCTCATACATTCCCGTTGCGCTGTTTTCTCATTCGATCTCTGCTCAGTGCGTTTGTCCGTAGACGCTCAGCGTCCATGCACTTCAATGGGACTGAGTGGAACTGTTTTTTTCATTGCCTCAAAACTGGACGGTAATTGGATAAATGCCACGATGTTGTCCCGCCCCTGGACACTCGGCGTCTCTGGGGGTGAATGGAGCTGTGGGCGGAGCTCGGCCGGGCTGGACGCCGGGATTCCACGTGCTGATTGGAGGATCAGTCGAAAGGCTGAATCCCATTTGATTGACAGCTATTTTGAGATCTCCTCCTTCACTGACACAGTTCAGTTTAATACCGTCACACATTCTGCTGTGAAATCGAGAGAGAAACCACTACGAAATTACTTGTTCATTTCTTGCACTGTAAATAAAACACACTCATTGGACTTCCTTGTTTCAATTTAACATAATTTCAACATTTTCTTTTTTAGTTGGTACGATAAGGTCACTGAGCATTTTCTTAAAAAGGAACGGAGGGACGAATTTATGTTCAAATAACTTGACTTTTTTTTTTTTTTTATGTAAGCTGACAATGAGCTTCCCCTCTCTGAAAGACGAGCAGCCACCACTGGTCCGCATTAAAGGCTCATTTATGTTCTACACCAGCGGTTTTCAATAGATAAGGTGCACCTCCCCTGGGGGGCGCTGGAGAACCCCAGGGGAGGCGGAGGAGGAAGTGGTGCTGATCCAGCTCAGCTTGAATATGGACTTGAAGCAAAGACTGGGAGAAATGCCACTGGTGTTTCTGGTTGTCTGTGGAGAATGAGTTTCCCCAGATGTCCTCTAACTCTATGGAAGTCCTAATCCCAGACTCACCTCCACCTACTTGTGTCAGTGTGGGTTTTCCGCACTGACCTTGAATAAAAACAAATACCAATCCAGGCTGCCGGTGGAGGACAACTTGCATTTATTTCTCTCTACAGTATAGCGCAACAAATCTATGACCTCATTGCTCCCACTGGTCTAGGGATGGATGATTAAATAAAACACAACGTTGGGTTGTCTTTTGAATGCATGAATTTGTCGGGCCATGTTTGGGGTTGATGTCGCTCTAATAGCATAGTCTATTCTGTTTGTTATTTTGTTGTTTAAATCTGAGGCAGTGTGGTTTATGTGGCTGAAATCGTTAAAATGGTTCGAATCTGTGATGAAAATCTGTGTGAATCTGTTCGATCTGATGACGTAAGAATGCCTTCAGTACAGTTAGTTGACTGTCAAATGTTCTTTGTTCCATAATCAAAATAGTGTCCAATAATGACAGAGCTGTCCATGGTGCTGATTCCATTCGAGATGATGTACATTTCCTTCAAATGTGCAGGGGGGCAGAATAAACTCAGGCTTCAGCAGATTCCTTTTGAGACTCTTTCATTTTAACCCAGTGGTTCCCACCCTTTTTTGGCTCATGACCCCATTTTAACATCACAAATTTCTGGCAACCCCAGACATTCAAAATGGAGCCTTTTTTTTTTTTTTTTTGTTGCTAAAATTCATTTGTTTTTGATCTTGTAATAGTTTTCTATACTATGTTGCAAATAAAGATTAATTTTAGGCATATTTAGTCTATATAATGTTTATTATTGTGGACGGAGGCAGAAAAGCCAGGTGTAGATTACTGCACAAAGGGAGAATTTGATTTTCCTTGGTCAGGATATGTACAGTCAGTCCAGCTTGGATTTACAAGGCTGACAATTAATACTGAACAAACAAGAACTCAAACTATGAATGATGAAAGAGCTGCAGCATCTGAAACTGACCACAATGAACATTTGACACATAAACAGAACCACAGTGCTGCAGTTTCACACTCACAGTTTGTCTGCTATGGATTGGGATTGCCTCTGTCAACTCACCATAGATTTTTATTTGTATGTTTTTTTTTTTTTTTTTTAACAATTACAGGAAATTTAAGGCGACCCCATGTGAATTCCAGGCGACCCCACGTGGGGTCCTGACCCCAAGGTTGAAAAACACTGTTTTAAACATTGTATCTGAACAAATGTATAAAGTATGAAATGTCTGAATAAACACAATCAAACTGAAACTAAACTGAAAAAACACCAGACTGGTCAGAGTCAGGATTAAACACAACACAGATGTCCCAGAACAACTGCAAACAAAATATGAAGTCAGTGTTCTTCTGTTTGGTCTGTGGAAGAGCATCCAAACACCACAGAGGAGGTGGACTGGTTTACTGGTGCAGGACATGGTAGGTAGGTGGAGCACATACACTGAGGTCTTCAGACTCTTATTAGAATGAGGATAAAACCGGTGAAGGCACAGTTCACCCTGGACGTGTCGCACTTCACGACAAAATTTCCAAAAAGGCCCGAGTGACGTTTGGGTTTGTTCTGTAAACAAGTGGACTGTGTTTATGATGGAGTCATCTTCTATGAAGGTGTTGACTGTGAGGGCAGTGGTTCAGGTGCAGAAGCACAGACACACTCATGGATTACAGATAATACAGATCTGACTGGGGTTGGACACATCTGAACAAACATCTGGGATCAAAGTCAGACGCTGCTTTCATGTTGTTCTAGTCTGTTTATAGTGATCGGCATCATGACACCATTTGAAGTCACAACATGTCAGTCTAACCCTGGTTGTTAAGTCCTGCCCCCTACATGTCATTCAAATGACATATGCAGTTAGTGGATCAGGTCCCGGTGTGGTCTGTAGTGGATCAGGTCCTGGTGTGGTCTGTTGTGGATCAGGTCCTGGTGTGATGTGGTCTGGTAGTGGATCAGGTCCTGGTGTGATGTGGATCAGGTCCTGGTGTGATGTGGTCTGGTAGTGGATCAGGTCCTGGTGTGATGTGGATCAGGTCGTGGTGTAATGTGGTCTGTAGTGGATCAGGTCCTATTGTGGTCTGTTGTGGATCAGGTCCTGGTGTGATATGGTCTGGTAGTGGATCAGGTCCTGGTATGGTCTGTAGTGGGTCACATCCTGGTGGTCTGTAGTGGATCAGGTCCTGGTGTGGTCTGTAGTGGGTCACATCCTGGTGGTCTGGTAGTGGATCAGGTCCTGATGAGATGTGGATCAGGTCCTGGTGTAATGTGGTCTGTAGTGTATCACATCCTGGTGGTCTGGTAGTGGATCAGGTCCTGGTGTGATGTGGTCTGGTAGTGGATCAGGTCCTGGTGTGATGTGGATCAGGTCCTGGTGTGATGTGGTCTGGTAGTGGATCAGGTCCTGGTGTGATGTGGATCAGGTCCTGGTGTGATGTGGTCTGGTAGTGGATCAGGTCCTGGTGTGATGTGGATCAGGTCGTGGTGTAATGTGGTCTGTAGTGGATCAGGTCCTATTGTGGTCTGTTGTGGATCAGGTCCTGGTGTGATATGGTCTGGTAGTGGATCAGGTCCTGGTATGGTCTGTAGTGGGTCACATCCTGGTGGTCTGTAGTGGATCAGGTCCTGGTGTGGTCTGTAGTGGGTCACATCCTGGTGGTCTGGTAGTGGATCAGGTCCTGATGAGATGTGGATCAGGTCCTGGTGTAATGTGGTCTGTAGTGGATCAGGTCCTAATGTGGTCTGTAGTGTATCACATCCTGGTGGTCTGGTAGTGGATCACGTCCTGGTGTGATGTGGATCAGATCCTGGTGTAATCTGGTCTGTAGTGTATCAGGTCCTGGAGTAATGTGGTCTGTAGTGGATCAGGTCCTGATGTGATGTGGTCTGTAGTGGATCAGGTCCTGATGTTGTCTGTAGTGGATCAGGTCCTGATGTGATGTCATCTGTAGTTTATCACACATCCTAGTGGTCTGTTGTGGATCAGGTCCAGGTGTGATGTGGTCTGTAGTGGATCAGGTCCTGGTGGTCTGTAGTGGGTCACATCCTGGTGGTCTGTAGTGGATCAGGTCCTGGTGTGATGTAGTCTGTAGTGTTTCACATCCTGGTGGTCAGTAGTGGATCAGGTCCTAGTGGTCTGTAGTGGATCAGGTCCTGGTGTGGTCTGTAGTGGGTTACATCCTGGCAGTCTATAGTGGATCAGGTCCTGGTGTGATGTGGTCTGTAGTGGATCAGGTCCCGATGGTCTGTAGTGGGTCATATTCTGGTGGTCTGTTGTGGATCAGGTCCTGGTGTGATGTGGTCTGTAGTAGATCAGGTCCTGGTGGTCTGTAGTGGATCAGGTCCTGATGTGATGTGGTCTGTAGTGGATCAGGTCCTGGTGGTCTGTAGTGGATCAGGTCCTGATGTGATGTGGTCTGTACTGGATCAGGTCCTGGTGGTCTGTAGTGGATCAGGTCCTGATGTGATGTGGTCTGTAGTGGATCAGGTCCTAATGGGGTCTGTAGTGGATCAGGTCCTAATGTGGTCTGTAGTGGATCAGGTCCTGGTGGTCTGTAGTGGATCAGGTCCTGATGTGATGTGGTCTGTAGTGGATCAGGTCCTGGTGGTCTGTAGTGGATCAGGTCCTGATGTGATGTGGTCTGTAGTGGATCAGGTCCTAATGGGGTCTGTAGTGGATCAGGTCCTAATGTGGTCTGTAGTGGATCAGGTCCTGGTGTGGTCTGTAGTGAGTCACATCCTGGTGGTCTGTAGTGGATCAGGTCCTGGAGTGATGTGGTCTGTAGTGGATCAGGTCCTGGTGTGATGTGGTCTGTAGTGGATCAGGTCCTGGTGTGGTCTGTAGTGGGTCACATCCTGGTGGTCTGTAGTGGATCAGGTCCTGGTGGTCTGTAGTGGATCAGGTCCTGGTGTGATGTGGTCTGTAGTGGATCAGGTCCTGGTGTGGTCTGTAGTGGGTCACATCCTGGTGGTCTGTAGTGGATCAGGTCCTGGTGTGATGTGGTCTGTAGTGGATCAGGTCCTGGTGTGGTCTGTAGTGGGTCATATCCTGGTGGTCTGTAGTGGATCAGGTCCTGGTGGTCTGTAGTGGATCAGGTCCTGATGTGATGTGGTCTGTAGTGGATCAGGTCCTGGTGGTCTGTAGTGGATCAGGTCCTGATGTGATGTGGTCTGTAGTGGATCAGGTCCTAATGGGGTCTGTAGTGGATCAGGTCCTAATGTGGTCTGTAGTGGATCAGGTCCTGGTGTGGTCTGTAGTGGGTCACATCCTGGTGGTCTGTAGTGGATCAGGTCCTGGAGTGATGTGGTCTGTAGTGGATCAGGTCCTGGTGTGGTCTGTAGTGTTTCACATCCTGGTGGTCAGTAGTGGATCAGGTCCTGGTGGTCTGTAGTGGATCAGGTCCTGATGTGATGTGGTCTGTAGTGGATCAGGTCCTGATGTGATGTGGTCTGTAGTGGATCAGGTCCTAATGGGGTCTGTAGTGGATCAGGTCCTAATGTGGTCTGTAGTGGATCAGGTCCTGGTGTGGTCTGTAGTGGGTCACATCCTGGTGGTCTGTAGTGGATCAGGTCCTGGAGTGATGTGGTCTGTAGTGGATCAGGTCCTGGTGGTCTGTAGTGGATCAGGTCCTGGTGGTCTGTAGTGTTTCACATCCTGGTGGTCAGTAGTGGATCAGGTCCTGGTGGTCTGTAGTGGATCAGGTCCTGATGTGATGTGGTCTGTAGTGGATCAGGTCCTGATGTGATGTGGTCTGTAGTGGATCAGGTCCTAATGGGGTCTGTAGTGGATCAGGTCCTAATGTGGTCTGTAGTGGATCAGGTCCTGGTGTGGTCTGTAGTGGGTCACATCCTGGTGGTCTGTAGTGGATCAGGTCCTGGAGTGATGTGGTCTGTAGTGGATCAGGTCCTGGTGGTCTGTAGTGGATCAGGTCCTGGTGGTCTGTAGTGTTTCACATCCTGGTGGTCAGTAGTGGATCAGGTCCTAATGGTCTGTAGTGGATCAGGTCCCGGTGTGGTCTGTAGTGTGTCACATCCTGGTGGTCTGTAGTGGATCAGGTCCTGGTGGTCTGTAGTGGACCAGGTCCCGGGGCTTACAGCTCCCCCTTCAGGCGGATGGGGCCGCTGTTCCCGGCTCTGCCTCCGGGTGGGCTCACACACAGGCCGGGCAGCAGGAGGAGGAGGGGCCGGGGCTGCAGACTCCAGTTCCGCCTCTCTTCATCCTCTCTTCCATCTGTTGTGTCTCCGCCGCCGCTGCTGTCGGTCCTGTGGGGGTCTAAACCCGGTTCTTTCCTCATGAGGACTGGCGGATGAGGACGCAGAGGACACCATGCCCTCCAGCGGAGCCGACTCCCTGAAGCCCAGCGCCTTCATCCCGGTGTGCACCGCCGCCTGCCTGTTGGTCGGATCCACGTCCCTGTTCTTCGTCTTCACGTAAGTGATCCACAAAGTCCATGACGACATGCAGCCGGTCCTGCATCTGGGTCTGGTCCTGCACACGGGACTAGTTCAGAAGTTGCATGTTCAGCCTGTTCCATGTGAAAACCCTCAGAACTGGACCCAGACAGAGCCACTGGTACTCCAGGCTCACTTCACTGACACATGTGCTTTTAGACTGGAACTGTCTGAAGTCCAGGAGATAAATACATGCACTTGATTTATTCTAAACTGGGAAATTCCAGTGCAGCAGCAGCATGACACACATTCAGTAATAATATTAAAAAACACAGCAAACATGCACTGTAAAAAAATCTGTAATTTAACAGAATTTTCACTGTTTATTTTACAGATTTTTCCTGTATTTTTAAGATACAGGAAAATAAAAATGAAATTACAAAAATAGACTGATTTTACATGTCAAATGTAAAATAACACAAAAAATCTGTAACTGTGACTAAGTATAAAATTAACATTTTTAAAATAATTTTTTTCTTTTTTCACTGAAAAATACAGTTAAAATACATTTGCAAATGTACTGTAATTTCCCAAATATTTCTTTTCTATTGGTGAGATTAAACTGTTAACTTAAAGTTTAATACTGTAAGAATAATAATAATAATAAAACGAGATAAAAGTACTGACAATTAACCGTAAAAGAAGTATTTGTTCTGTAAGTTTAACCAGACTTGTTTGTTAATAGACAAATATCTTGTGTAATTACAGGAGGTTTCACAACAAAAATGTTGAATAAATGTATTTTTGTGAATGTATAACATGTATAAGCACTGATAAACTGTCCAAATACAGTTTTTATCAGTGGATTGTACAACTGAGTGTCATAGAAAATTATTTCTATCTATCTATCTATCTATCTATCTATCTATCTATCTATCTATCTATCTATCTATCTATCTATCTACATACATATATATGTGTGTGTATGTATGTATGTAGGTAATTTGATTGTTTTAATACAAGTAAATATTCTTTATTAAACATTAAAAAGTCCAAAAAAAAAAGGAAAATCTCACGTAAAGTTAGGGCAAAAAACTGTATTTTAGTTACGGAAAATTACCATATTTTTATGAGATGGTTATTTTCTGTTATTTTACAGTATTTTTTCGGCACCCCTGCTGCCAGAATAATACTGTTTTTTTACGTTTTTTTTTTTTTTTTTAAAAGTGTGAGTAAAAAGAAATATATTAGAAGAGCAAACACTATACACTATAAATTAGAAATATAAAACATTTTTATCACCATTTATTGTAATATTATCCTCTTTATTTAGAGGTTTTTTCAGTGTGAATCATGTATTTTTCTATATTTAATTCACTGATCATGTAGATGTTCATGAAACGTTCAGAGTAAATCCAAAGGTTATTATATCAAAAACAGAGAAAACCGAAGAAAATCTCACTTTTTCAGTCCGATCTGTCGTTAACTGAACATAAATAAACCCAGTGTGTCCATGCACTGTCACTGATCCAACTCCATGGCTTTTACTGGTGAATCAATGTTGTAGAAGATGGCGGTGTTTCCATGGTAACTGAACGTCCAAATGGGTCATATCTGATGAGCACGAACAGATAAAGAACTGCATTTGACACCAGTTATTGACATGTATGGATCAGATTAGTGGATCAGCAGGTATTAAACAGCTCAGATCAGTAGGTGGTTCTGGTTCTGGTGTTTTGGTCTTTCTGGGTTAAACGTCCTCAAACATTGTCCATTTGACAGGGTTTGAATGTTTACTGTTGGAAATGTTTGAGCACATGGACGTAGATTTCAGTGGCTTTTGTTATTTTTGACATTCTGCTAATTTTTATGCTCTTGTTCTGCTGTTTTTGTGTGAGATACGGTTGGAAATGTTTTTAATTGATATAAAGCAAAAATTCAGGCATCAGCTGATAATTCAGAACGTGGAATTCGGAACGTTCTCCCGCAAAGCCACTTGTTCCATTTGATTCATTTTTGAGAAGAAACCTCTGTGCATGTGAACGTCTCACTGATGTGAACGGATCATACTTCCATTTAATCCATAAACCCTTGGATTGAACAGCTGTCATGTGCTGGAGCTAGGGCTGGGTATTGGCAAGAATCTGGCGATACAATACAAATCACATGATACGATATATCACGATATATCATGATACTGTTAAAAAGACAATTTTTTGTTTGATTCTTTTTTTATAAATGATTATTTCCTTGAGGAATTGAATTACATGAGAAATATGCACAAAAACTAAACATTTTTATTTGATCACAACAGGATCTAATGTTATATCACAACATTTTTCTGTGTTCGAACTTAAATTATTTTTTACAGACGTTACAGTTTAAGATCCTGTTCAAATGTTCATATTCTGTTAGTTCAGAACTAACGTCAGAACATTATTTTTTAGTTCAATCCCAAGAAAGGAACTAACATTATTTAACCCTTTCATACATAGTGGTCACTACAGCTGACAGCTATTCAAAGTTGTTCTCTTGTTTATTCATGGATTTTGTTGTTTTAGTTCCATATCAGCCAACACATTGGGCGCTCATGCATCATCCCATACACTGCAATTGATACCATTACTCTAACTTTACTGTTCTTGATAAAATTGATCTGCAGTAACATGTTTGAGTGTAAAATAATTGCTTATTATTTTTATTAGACTGTAATTAACACCAAAAAGGTGTTTTTTTTTTTCTATCCATTTTATTTCCATGAAGTGAGTAATGACTAGTATTAGGGTAAGTTAAAATGTGACAAAACATCAGATTAGTAGCATGGAAAATGTTTTTATTTCATAGTTTTTACACAGCATGTTAGTAAATACATGTTTCTTTGCTTCAAAAATTAAATGCATGGTGTCCAGCTGACTGGACATTTTGCAACTCCATGAAAAATAGATTCATAAAAAAAAAAAAAGAAAAAAAAAATTCTAACGCATTGTTTTTTTTAAAAATCCAATCCAATCCAACTTTATTTGTAAAGCACAGTGGATGAAAGTACTGTACAGAAAAAATGAATAAAAAACAAAATAACAGAGTAAAATACAAGAATAGATTAAAAGACATAGAAAAAGTGTAAAAAATAAATAAATAAATAAATAAAATGAAATAAAATAGATAGATAAAAATACAGAAGAGTAGATAAAACCTAAATAAAAGAATAAAATACAAGAATAGATTAAAAACATAAAAAAGCTGTACGATTAATGGCAAATTTAAGAGGAATAAAAACACTTAGTAAAAAAATCTTGATGAAGGTTCTCATAATTCATGCATGAAAGGGTTAATAAAAGAGTGTTAAATAATAATAAATAAAATATAAACAAAAAAGAAAAAACAAAAATGAACCTCCACAATACCTGCATTTGAATAAATACCTAAAAATATCGATACTGTACTTTTTAATATCGATACAGTATTATGAAATGAAATATCGCGATATATTGCAGAACTGATATTTTCTTCCACCCCTACTTGAGTTCGTCTGGAAAACAATAATGTAATGTTAAAAAGAAGTCAGATGGAAAACTATAAACCAACAAGTTAATGTTTACAAAAGTCGAATGGATTCCATATTTATCAGAAATGTAAAGTGGCAGAGTGGATGTACTTGATTATGAAACATGATTTGCATTTTATTTTGCAGACTTTTAGAAGATTCCAACCAGACTTCCATTCATTAGGTTTTATGTGTATTTTTTTTTTATATAACTTTAAAGGGCTGTCCACAGAACCACCAGAACCATAATGACAGTGGATCACTAATGGTTCATCACTGTGGATACTCATGTCGTTCTAGTTCTTTCCTGCCGTCTCTTGGAACATTGTCTTCCAGGCTGTAAAATACAGTCTTGGATGGTTTTTGGCTTGGGGGGGGGGGCATGTTTTTGTGGGGAACTCACGAGTCTTGGCTGAGGTTTGTGTTCTCTGACAGCTTTCCAGTTTTTGTTTTGTTTTGTGTTTAATTTAGTCTAAATGTTTCTCATTTTTTTCTGGGATTATGAAGAAAATGTTGAAGAAACTGAAAAATGAATGAATGGAAACTTAAAATGGGATTTACTAAATAAAACAGATTTTAGTTTAGTTCAATCCCAACAAAGGAACTAACATTATTTAATAAAAGAGTGTTAAATAATAATAAATAAAATAGAAACAAAAATGAAAAACAAAAAAAACCCAAAAATGAACCTCCAGTATATCTGCATTTGAATAAATACCTAAAAATGTCGATACAGTATTGTGAAATGAAATATCGCGATATATTGCAGAACTGATATTTTCTTGCACCCCTATTCATAACTAACATCAGAGCATTATTTTAGTTCAATCCCAACAAAGGAACTAACATGATTTAATAAAAGAGTGTTAAATAAGAATAAATAAAATAGAAACAAAAAACAAAAATGAACCCCCACAATATCTGCATTTGAATAAATACTTAAAAATATCGATACAGTACTTTTTAATTTTCATACAGCATTGTGAAATGAAATATCGTGATATATTGCAGAACCGATATTTTCTTACGTCACTAGTCGGAGCAGGTGTTTATTCATGTTGATAGTTTCAGGATTAGGGATGTAACTGTAACTTGTGACCAAAATTATCACAGTTATCATTATTATCTCGGTATTATTGAAATTGTGCTCAAAATGTTCAAGAAGTACTAATACACACACTGAAATCATTTAACCAAGTTGTATTTTGAAAAAAAAACAAAAAAAGCAACAACAACAAAAAAAAACAAATAAAATAATTGGCACAATGTACCTTCTGTTGCAGAAACATTCAAATATTAACCCTTAGTGGTCTGAGCCTATTTTCTCTGTTTTTCAGTTGTTTTGATTTTGCCTTTATATTCTATATAAACAAATGTTTACTATACCCATGTTTGATATCTTTTTTTTTCAGCACAACTTCATCTATATCATTTGTCTATTATTTTTTTCACTTTAACCTACTATATCAACATAAAAGGACAAAAAACACAAAAAAATATATAAAATCCGATTAGAAAAATGTATATAATTTATTGCATAAATAACACAAAGATGCTTAACGAACCTTTTCAAAGACTTTAAAAGTGAATATTGGTTCCACATATTAGGTATATAAAACTAAAATTGTAATAAATTAAAACTATACTCAAATGTTTGACATAAAAGCAGATCTTTACATAGGTGTTTTTTCCCCTAAAAGTGCAGTACTCAAACACAGTTATCATGATAATTAGAATTTAAACGGTAATACTAACCGTCTGCAATTTTACCGCGATTTATCGTTATACCGGTAATCGTTACATCCCTATTCAGGATAATAAAAACATGTCACATCTAGGGATATAACAATTACCGGTATAACGATAAACCGCGGTAAAATTCCCGACGGTTAGTGTTACTGTTTAAATTCTAATTATCATGATAACTGTGTTTGATTACCGCACTTTGAAGAGTCACAGTACTGCACATTTCCTGGATCATTGTGCTACTTATTTACATTTATTTTTATTTATTTTCCTGCCAATTTTGGTCAGTTTTTATTCATTTTATCTCATTTTTTGTTCATTTTCATTGATTTTGCTGCTTATGTTTGTGCATTTTTGTCCAATTTGTTCCGTATTTTGTTCATTTGTTGCTTATATTCAACATTTTTATTAAGTTTGTTTACATTTATCTATCT
This sequence comes from Sphaeramia orbicularis, assembly GCF_902148855.1. Lineage (NCBI taxonomy): Eukaryota > Metazoa > Chordata > Actinopteri > Kurtiformes > Apogonidae > Sphaeramia > Sphaeramia orbicularis. The sequence continues at coordinate 76,231,174 of NC_043968.1, forward strand.
ATCTATGAAAAAGAAACTAAAACAACTCAAACTTGATCTGGAAAATGGTCCAACAGTGGCCATAAGGTGCCATCTTTAATGCACATTTGTATGTTTGACGTTTACATGTTAGTATTTGAACGTTTCTGCCAACAAAAAGAACATTGTGCCTATTATTTTATTTTATTTTATTTTATTTTATTTTATTTTATTTTTGAAATACAACTTGGTTCCATTATTTCCGTGTGTGTATAAGTATAAATACCGCAATAATAATGATAACCGTGATAATTTTGGTCATAATAACCGTGATATGAAATTTTCATATCGTTACATCTCTAGTCACATCTTGGTGGCACATTTACACCCCAGCTGATGAAAACACTGAGGAGGATGAGCGGTTGTGCACACATACATACATACATACATACATGTGTCACACTCCAGTCTCATGGATGTGGCCTTCATCCGTCAGCTGACGGAGGCACCAGGGGCTCCCATCTGACCTGGTTGGCTCCCACTGTGGGCTGGTCTGGGTGCCTGCCCACTGCACCCTGTGGACTCAGAGTAAGCACAGTTAAAGGGATAATCCCCCTCCCCTACAAACACAATCAACATGAATCGACTTACGATCATCCACCAAATGGAGCTGAAGAACGTATTTAAATGTCGTCTTCACTCTGGAAATGCTTCTGGTTTGGCCCTAAATGTTAGTAATAACATCAGAACATTTTCATTTTATCAGGTTAGATTGAAAAGGGTGAATTTTGAACACAGCATCCCATAATAAGCAGCCAGCCCGGTTTAGCTTGCATCCTTTATCTTGTGTTTTAATACTAGACTGTCACAGACTTGCTTCACATGGAGAAGATCAGATACAACATGAGTAATAATCTAAAGACATTCTATAGCAGGGGTGTCAAACTCATTTTAGTTCAGGTCCACATTCAGCCCAATTTAATCTGAAGTGGGCCGGACCAGTACAATAATAGCATGATAGCCAATAAATAATGACAACTCCAAATGCTTTTAGTGCAAAAAATAAGATTCAAGTATGTTGAAAAATGCCATTGGTTAAGAAATATAAGTACAATTTTATCAATATTATGCCTCGACTTATCATTTATACATGTGCATTACAGATCAGATCTACAAAGGCACAAAACATGTAGTAACAGGCAGAAAATTGTTAAAATTGCACTGAATTTTCTTTAGACATTTCAGGTTGCTCATATTTGTTCAGGTTATTCACGTTTTATTGTTACAGGATAGTTTGTTAATATAAACATTTTCATAATTTAATGTTTTTTGCACTAAATCAAAGAGAAAAAATGGTGTTGTCATTATTTATAGGTTATTATGATATTATTTTTGAATTGGATGGAAAAATTTGCACTTTGCAAATTCATCCCGCAGGCCGGATTGGAACCTTTGGTGGGCCGGTTTTGGGCCCCGGGCCGCATGTTTGACACCTGTGTTCTGTTGGATTTGCAGCCTTTTTTGGAGCATATGGATCAAACCAGTGAAGACCTTGGCCTTAGAAGTGGTCCAGAACAGGACGCTCACCTCTTTGTTTTTTTGTAGGAATCTATGTGGAATCCAGACAGTTTACTAGTGATGCAACATCAGGTACCTGATCATCTTGAGTTGGACGCCCTCTTTTACTTTACTTACATTTTTTTGTGCCTTCTTTCTTTCTTTTTCTTTCTTTCTTTCTTTCTTTCTTTCTTTCTTTCTTTCTTTCTTTCTTTCTTTCTTTCTTTCTTTCTTTCTTTCTTTCTTTCTTTCTTTCTTTCTTTCTTTTGTATTTATTAATTTCTTTTCTCCTTTGTATTTCTGTAAGCTATTTGGCTGTTTTGAAAAACAACACAAATACTGAACATAAGAACATTTTCATTTTATCAGATTAGATTGAAAAGGGTGAATTTTGAACATAGCATCCCATAATAAGCAGCCAGCCCAGTTTAGTTTGCATCCTTTATCTTGTGTTTTAATACTAGACTGTCACAGACTTGCTTCACATGGAGAAGATCAGATACAACATGAGTAATAATCTAAAGACATTCTATAAGATTTGCAGCCTTTTTTGGATCAAACCAGTGTAGACCTTGGCCTTAGAAGTGGTCCAGAACAGGACACTCAGGTCTTTGTTTTTTTTTTTTTTAGGAATTTATGTGAAATCCAGACAGTTTACTAGTGATGCAACATCATGTACCTTATCATCTTGAGTTTTATGCCCTATTTTACTTCACTTACATTTTTTTGCTCCTTTTTCTTCTTTTTCTTTCTTTTGTATTTATTAATTTCTTTTCTCCTTTGTATTTCTGTAAGCTACTTGGCTGTTTTGAAAAACAATAAAAATATTGAACATAAGAATATTTTCATTTTATCAGGTTAGATTGAAAAGGGTGAATTTTGAACATAGCATCCCATAATAAGCAGCCAGCCCGGTTTAGTTTGCATCCTTTATCTTGTGTTTTAATACTAGACTGTCAAAGACAAACCAGTGTCATATTAACACCTCCTGGTTTGTATCTAAACCCAAACCCTGGATCCACCAGTGACTTTGAAAACAAAGACTTCCACCTCATGGCCCAGTGTTGGTCTACTGACCTCTGACCTCTGGAGCCAGATCTGCCCTAGTTTCCTCCTGTACGCTGCAGCCACGCAGGCGTTTCCAGTAGAAAATGACACCAGATTGGGAGGATGGGATTAGGATCCTGTGGCCGAAGCGACGTGGTCCCCCATCTGGGAAGAGAGAGAGAGAGAGAGAGAGAGAGAGAGAGAGACAGAGAGAGAGAGAGAGAGACAGAGAGAGAGAGAGAGAGAGAGAGAGAGAGAGAGCCAGTCCTGTTCAGCTCTTCCTCCTCCAGTATAAATCTACTGGGGCCACGAGTTGTTGACAGTTTTGATCTAAGACGGTTTTGAATCTTCGATCAGTTCCTCCTATTGGTTTGACTGAATTATTTTATTACTGTATGGATATTACCTGATGGGAGAACAAGACTAGGGTTATACAAACAAACAAACAAACAAACAAACACTGATACAGACCCTGAAACAGAAACAAACAACAGGCAAAAACAGAATAGTAACAGCAGCAATAAACAGTAACAACAATAACAAACAGTAACAGCAATAAACAGTAACAACAGTAAACAGTAGCAACAACAATAAACAGTAACAACAGTAAACAGTAGCAACAACAATAAACAGTAACAACAGTAAACGGTAACAACAACAATAAACAGTAACAACAGTAAACAGTAACAACAACAATAAACAGTAACAACAACAGTAAACACTAACAACAACAGTAAACAGTAACAACAGTAAACAGTAACAACAACAGTAAACAGTAACAACAACAATAAACAGTAACAACAACATTAAACAGTAACAACAACAGTAAACAGTAACAACAATAAACAGTAACAACAACAGTAAACACTAACAACAACAGTAAACAGTAACAATAACAGTAAACAGTAACAACAACAGTAAACAGTAACAACAGTAAACAGTAACAACAACAGTAAACAGTAACAACAACAATAAACAGTAACAACAACATTAAACAGTGACAACAATAAACAGTAACAACAACAGTAAACAGTAACAACAACAATAAACAGTAACAACAACATTAAACAGTGACAACAATAAACAGTAACAACAACAGTAAACAGTAACAACAACAATAAACAGTAACAACAATAAACAGTAACAACAGTAAACAGTAACAACAACAGTAAACAGTAGCAACAGTAAACAGTGACACCAGTAAACAGTAACAACAACAGTAATCAGTAACAACAATAAACAGTAACAACAGTAAACAGTAACAACAACAGTAATCAGTAACAACAATAAACAATAACAACAACAGTAAACAGTAACATCAATAATCATAATAATCAATCATCAGTGCATTTGTAAACCGTACTCATATTGCTGTGTCGTCTGTTATAATGACAGTCGGAGTCTTTGACTAACACATGCCGTCCTGAATGTTGTCGTAGAATATTTAGAACAGTTAAATATGATCAAATGTTTGTTCATCGTCAGAACAGGCAGCGGTTAAACTAAGTCAGACATGATGGGGATTTTCAACTTGTTAAAATTAGGAAAAAATGTGACATTTTTCTTAAATAATACATTTTATATATTTTTTCAAAACTGGAACAAATTTTGTTGAATTCCATTAAATCCCATATGGCAATAAAGACGTATTTCTCACTATGCATCACATCATCTCGTTACATCTACTCAATTAAACATTTCTGAATTAAGTGTTCACAGAAGCCGCCGTAGTACTCGAGACCCTAACCCTAACCCTAACCCTAACCCACAAAGTGCATCTTGGGATATTTAGAGCCAAGTCTACCCGAGTCACCAACCAGTGCGTCCTTGGTTTAAGCTAGCTGAAAAGAACAACAACTGGGTACTCAATGTGTTCTTGGTTTATGCGAACTTTCGATTGGAACAGTACTCGAGCACCGACTGGTGGCGTTTCACTAGAATGCAAGAACGGAAGGACAGACAAGAACACGTATTGAGAACAGGCTTGTAATTCTGGGCATAGTAATGTGATTGTAAGGCTATTTTACTCAAAAATGACTAATATCTCCCAAAATATTGGTCCTGTCAACTTGTCGTTTTCACTAGTCTGTTCATTGACCAAAAATACACAAGTATGACAAACTGCATCAGTCTGCTGTGTACGGGTTTAGTGTGATGCCTGAGACACACACACACACAAACAGAGTCCACTTCCCTTCTATAATATAGGTTTTATTTAAGATCATATTGGCCTGAATGTAGATCCTGTACTAAAACCAGTTCAACATCCTCGACTGTTAATATCTTCAGTATAATTTTTGCACATTTTTGCCACATGTTTGACACCCCTGCATTACACCACGACACTTTATTGGATCTAAGAACAATCTTTTAGTATGTAGGTTAAAAAGACAAACGGAGCCTCCCTCATCACTGTGTGAGAGTCAGATCAATTGGCTGCTGATGTGACGGTTCAAAGGCATTACTTAATTGGACTGCGGTGCTAAACCAGCAAAACCAGGGCAGTGCACATGATGAATGAACCAAGCAGAGAGCAGCGGGCTTCTTATGGGACCACTGTTGCATTTCACTGCAAATGACCTTGTAACCTAAAAAAACAGATGATTTCAAATGAACGCAGCCCTTTAGAATAGAACCAAAACACTTCTGATCACACGGTTCAACATTATTTCACAGTGTCTCATGAATATGATGCAACTCACGGCAACAATCACAAACAACTTCTTACGTACAGTTTCCCATTAATATCAGATAACTCAGTTTGGAAACATCGTCCATGTACGGGTTTGTCAGTTTTAGACTCAGTGTGAGGAAGCACATTCAGTACTGAAGCATAAATAAAAATAGGGTGTTGACCGACTGGATCTGTATTTTTAGCTTACCGGCCGATAGGCTGTAAGCTATTGTCGTCATGCTGCGTCCGGCGTCGTGGTTGTCGTCTGTCGTCCGTTACAAAAATTTCAATCATCTTCTTCGAAACTACAATTCCGATTGACTTCAAACTTGGTATACAGCTTCTTTATGATGATGACAACAAAAGTTAGTGAAATTATTTGGATCCGGATCTGATTCTGGATTTGGTGCCACTTTGAAAAATGTCCCCATTATAACAGATAGGAAGTGGATCGATGCAATAACTCAGTAAATATAAATAATATCCAGTGTAAATTTCTATAGTCCAGCCCTGGTGGGGAGATGACCAAAACATAATGTCCACATGCTGATCAGGATCTTCTTCTGGATCCGGGAACTTACGGAAAATTTAACATGGGCTCTTATGGGGAAAAATTTTCAATCATCTTTTTCTCCCAAACTCCAGTTCTGATTGACTTCAAACTTGGTATACAGCTTCTTTATGATGATGTCAACACATGGTATTGAAATTATTTCAATCCGGATCTGATTCTGGATTTGGTGCCACTTTGAAAAATTTCCCCATTATAACAGATAGGAAGTGGATTGATCCAATAAATCAGTATCAATGATATCAAGTTGGAATTTGAATTTTTTACAGATCTGATTAGAATATGACCAAAACATGGGCTATTTCTGTAATGTAATAAATACACAGAACTGGGTGATAATAAATAGCATCTGGATACATTTCCCAAAGCTTTTAATTTGGCCGGTAAGCTACAGGGCCATAGGTCCTATTTTTATTGAAAACAATGACTTTAACATGTAAACAAGTTTCATGTCAATTTTCTGTAATATTTTGCTTAAAGTTTTGCACTAAAAGTAAAACAGGAATAAAAGCTGAATGTTAGGACTCTGACACTTTAAAAACATGCATCTTTATTCATCAGTTAAAGTCAGGATTTATGATGCTGAAGTGAAAACATGATGTGGTAGGGTGATGGATCTATGACTCCCATATCAGATCAATAACATAACAGACTATTTTGGTGCCAAATAATGAGCTGTGTCACATATTAGACACAGGACAGAAAATGTTAATGAACACACCTTAAGTGGTTTTCATGACAATATTATATTATATTATATTATATTATATTATATTATATTATATTATATTATATTATATTATATTATATATTTGAATGGAAGAAAATAGTCAACAAAGTGGACCAAATACCCATGAAAGTGAATAATTAAGGATGCGCCGATACCACAAGTACTTACATTTGAGTACTTGCCGATACTGAGTACCGATATGAGTACTTAATAATCCCAATCCAGTTGTTAGTTCCTTTTGTAAATGTGTTTTATTGTTGTTGTCATTAGTCTGACTGGAACAAAGTGCTGCTACTGACATGTAATGTGTTGGAATGAACGTTTCTCAATCAATTGAGCAGAGGGCGCCACTCTTAATTAACCATACTGAACAAATACCACGAAGAAAAGTAAAGTTTTTTGAGAAGAAGAAGAAGCTCAATAATAACAGACATGGCGACGACAGGAGGTAATACTAATGTGATGCTGATGTTGATATCGCTGAGGGTAGTTGTCATAAATCTGTCAGTAGTTTTTCTCTAACTCACACAGTCGCTCTTCGAACAGATCCTCTACCTCCACGGTTCCCGCTGGTTCTGCTTTTCCATCTGAGTTCGCACAGAGCCTTATATAGAAGATAATATGATGAGGTTTATATGGCTCTGGGTACACATCCATAGAAAACAGACGGAATTACATGTGGAATGTACGCAGAGGACGGACAGAACGCTCCGTCTGTATCCGTCTTTGTCTTTAACGTAACTTACAGTCTGTTACTTTTGTCACTGTCATTTATTTAGTTAAATCTCCACATTGCTGACATTACTGTTCAGCTGCGTACCTGCTGCACTATGAGGTGAACGTCACGCTGCCGTCAAGTGGTACCGGTGCGTATTAGTACATGTGCTCAGTATCAGACTGATACCTGATACTGGTATCGGTGTCAGCCCTAGCACTTAATATCTGTAACTGAATCTTCTTTAACCCATAAAGACCCAAACAGCCAAAAGCATCTACTGATCTAATCTGTTTAATACCTGTTGATCCACTAATCCTATCAATCCATGTCAATAATTGGTGTAAAATACAGTTCTTCATCTTTTCATGGTTGTCAGATATGACCCATTTGGAGGTTCAGAGGCTCCGTAGTTACCGTGGAAACACCATCATCTCCTACAACATTGATTCACCAGTAAAACCCATGGAGTTGGATCAGTGACGGTGGATGGACACACTGGGTTTATGTTCAGTTAATGATAGATTTTACTGAAAAAGTCACTTTTTCTTCAGTTTTCTGTTTCTGACATAATAACCCTCAACTTCAGTTTGAGCTTTTATGGACACCTACATGATTAGTGAATTAAACATAGGAAAATATATTATTTTCTCGGAAAAAAACACAAAATACAGAGATAAAAGTATCTTAATAAATAGTGATAAATGACTTGAAGAAGTGATATTTTGCTTTTTTAAATGGAATTCTTCCTTTTCCAACATTTCCCTGTGGTCTCCATAAACTGTAAATTCTCTGCTTGGGTCTGAATTCTTCATTAATTCAACTCCACAGGTCCATCTTCAACCCTATTTCTGAGTAATGACACCAGAAAGGTGGTTTGGAGCACTGGCCCTTTAAATGCACATGAGCCACTTCAGGCCCCGCCCCCTCCAGGCTGTTGGCTGTGCCGCTCTGTCCCGTTCAACCAATAACTGAACATTTTAGGTAATGGGCTCCAAGTTTGGACATATTTTCAGTCTGGACTACAACTACTGCTACTGCTGAGAAACAATTATGTTGAATTGGAGAAATGTTCATCTGAAGTCTGGACCTTATATGTGCAAATGTGGAGACAGAACTAGTTATAGACGTAATAAATTAAGAAGGAATTCAAACAGGTTGTAGAAATCCACTGGATGTTTGTCCAAATGAATGTAAAGATAGTTTTGCAGCAGCTGGAGGGTTCAAATTCAAACTGTATGAACTATTAGGGTCCAAATACACAAATAAATGAACCACAGACTAATAAAAGTGGGTTTAGACAAATATGGGCCATTTATGAAAGGTTCAATCTTGAGAAAAATTCATTTTGGATCTGCCACAAAAGTAGCACTGGGTCTTTATGGGTTAAATTCCCTTTGGACGTTTGTCTTTCCACTCATGGGTTCGGTTCACTCCCATACTCAGAGGTCTTCTAGTTCTCATTTCCTGTCTTTGTTCTTCTGCCCTTCATTGTTTGCTTGTGTTGGTGCTCAGTCTTTGTTCAGGTCTGAGCTCAGACGTCTGCAGACATGTCCCTGTTCGTTCAGTCCTGCTCAGACTCTGTCATGGACCTGGTGTTGGTTGTTCCATCGCTGTCTTTGTCCCAGTCTGTGACAGAAGGAGGTCTTGTGATGACCCTGGTGTGGTCTCTACTGTCTCTTTGACCCTGGTGTGGTCTCTGCTGTCCCACTGACCCACTGCAGATCCCAGAGCTTCTTTCTGTTGTGTGTGATTGAATCCATCTCTGCTCAGACTCTGTCATTAGATGGACTTTGTCTTTTATCACAGACATGTAATCAACGTCCAGATGGTCACGGACCAATGAGGACGAAGCCCACAGTAATCTATCTATCTATCTATCTATCTATCTATCTATCTATCTATCTATCTATCTATCTATCTATCTATCTATCTGTCTATCTGTCTGTCTGTCTGTCTGTCTGTCTGTCTGTACGTTTTTAGTTTAAAAAATCTTGCTCCGAAAACTTGTAACAAGTACATTCTGCTGAAAATAAGAATTTTATCATCTATAATTCTTAGATAATGTTGTCTTTATTGTTTATATTTTAAGAAAACTTGATAAGTGTCATTTTCTTTCTGCACTGGCAGTAAATTGTACTTGAAATAAGACATTTTAACCCAATAATGAGTTTAATTTTCTTATTTTTATACAGGCTTTTTTTTCCATCCATCTATCCATCTCCAAATACACTAATCATTAGGGGTGTAAGAAAAGATCGGTTCTGCAATTTATGGCAATATTTCATTTCACAATACTGTATCGATATTAAAAAGGACTGTATCGATATTTTTAGGTATTTATTCAAATGCTGATATTGTGGAGGTTCATTTTTCTTTCTTTTTTTTTTATATTTTATTTACTATTATTTAACACTCTTTTATTAAATAATGTTAGTTTCTTTGTTGGGATTGCACAAAAATAATGTTATGATGTAAGTTATGAACTAATATAAACATTTGAACAGGATCTTACACTGTAATGTCTGTAAAACATCATTTAAGTTTGAACACAGGAACATTTTGTAATATAGTATTAGATCCTGTTCTGATCAAATAAAAATGTGTTTAGTATTTGTGCAGATTTCTGGTGTAATTCAATTCTTCAAGGAAATAATCATAAAAAAAAGAAAAACAAAAAATCGCCTTTTTAACAGTATCATGATATATCGTGATATATTGTATCGTGATCCTAGTATTGTGATTTATATCGTATCGCCAGATTCTTGCCAATACACAGCCCAACTAATCATCAATGGATGAACAATCACAGAGCCAAAATAATCAACCATCAGAACAAAAATGAACAGAATAATCAACAAAATAGACTGAATGTGTAAAAATGAAATATAATCAACATCAGAAAACAATGAATTAAAATAAATGACCTGGACTTGAAAAGGAGTGTTTTGTCAGATCATTCGACAGTAGAACGGTGCCCTGTGCATTCATTCATAAAGTTTATATGTTTAATTTGTTTCTCATTAAATACATTGGTTTGAAGTATTCCACTCTTAGACTCACTCCTGCAGTGCATCTGTGCATCCATTCAATGGGATCGTCATCTTCACATCATTATTTTGGGTCACTAGAAAAATGTATTTGCAACTATTTAAAACAAATGTGTTGAACAGAGGTTGCGCTAGACATTTTTATTGTCCGTCATGTTGACAGACAGGGTCGTAAAAATTCCGTCATAACATATTATTATCCGTCATTTCAAATTTTTATTTTTTAATGATAATGAGATATATTTAGTAGTATTTAATGTTCAAACACATCTCAATGATGCAGCAGCTGTAGTTGCTGCTGGCTGATAAACCAACGTGATATCACGACTCACATAGTTATATACACCACTTTTAATTGGTGTGTTATCTATAGACATTCTAAGCTTTCCTTGTGTGTGTTCATGCAGTGTCAAACATGCACTGAGGGTTAGGGTTTGGGTTATGTGAACCACAGATCTGGGCACAAATTGACATGCCATCTAATAACACATGAAAGGTAGAAAATGCGTACATATAACACACCAAATGCCATAAGAACTGGCGTATAACTTGCTTGTCCGTCATCCTTCACAGCATCAGTCCCTCTTGTGTGAAACTTTCTTTGGTAGATTACCCTCAGTATTTTAATCTGTCAAAATGACGGACGGCCTTCAGAATTTTCCGTTATTTAAAAAAAAATCTGTCAATGACGGAAACATTTTTCGGTTAGCGCGACCTCTGGTGTTGAATTGTTTAGTGTCGTACAGTGCATCCCTATTTTTTCATTTGTTTTGTTCTTTTGTGTGTTTATTCTTTGTGTGTTAGAGCAGTAGTTCTCAACTCAACTCACTTTAGGACCCACTTTTACAGAATTCAAACCAAGCAAGTAAAAAAAAAAAAAAAAAAAAAAAAGGCTTTTTAACCCTTTTAGGACGATTGTGTCTCCAGTGACGCATTTTTACATCCACAGTCATTCAAGTAACTGTAACTCCTGAATTATTTGTGCTGTTGAGAAAATCCAAACGTCATCTGAAAACTCAGATTGGGTTCTTTCTATTGCTGTACAACACATTAGGGTAGAGGCCCACACTGGCTGAGGGGGAGGGGTGGAAATGGGCGGAGCAGAGTGCAGTCGGTGAGAGAGAGATGGAAGATTTGTATTACTTTTAGCAGCGTTTTAGCGAGGTTTTAATGGTGTTTCTGCGCTGAATTCTTTTAAATAATTGTATATAATAGTGATAGTGCTGTTTTGGAGTGTTCTGCAACTGTGTTTTTGTCGAGTTTTGCTGATTTTTTTCACTGTTTTTATCTGTATTTTTCTGGTTTGTATAGTTCATTGTTGAATGACTGGAAAGAACTAAAAATAAGAAGATGGAAAATGGACACAGAATGAGCTAGACAAAAATGTTTGAGCAGATGTAAAATATTTGAAAGTCTATTTCTATAATCTCATAAAATGTCATTATGCACATTTACAGTTGTTTTTCATAGTTAACATGATACAAATTCAAGTCTGTTTTGTTGTTATTGTTGCTATAACACACCAATTTAAGCATCTGTGGCATATAATAATAATAATGATAAAAAATGGACAGATATTGAAAGTTAAGTTCTTCCTGATAAAAGGTGCAAAAGAATTGACAAAAAGACTTTTTTTTTTTTTTTTTTTTACTTTATTTATAGAACTTTTCACCATTTATAGAACTTTCATTTAACAAGTATAACATTTATAATTTCAAGTAATGTATTCATGATACAGAGATTGACACTGGACATGATAAACAAACCGAACCCAAGGAGAAAGAAAAAAAAAAGACACACATAAAAAGACAGTCAAGACAGTGTATTCTGGTACCGTTAAAGAAAGAAAGAAAATAAATAAATGAACAACACAGGTCAGTAATAATATAAACGCCTCAAATGTTTTTAAAGTTCCAGGCCAGGTAACATATTCACGGCGTGTAAAATAGGCTCCCATATAAAAGACATTTTCTGATACTTTTATTGCAAAACCAAGGAAATCAAGGAATCTAGGCGGCCTGTCATAATGGTAGTCATTAAAGCAGGGCTCTCAAACTCATTTTCTTTCAGGGGCCACATTCAGCCCATTTTAATCTCAAGTTGGCCGGACCAGTAAAATAATAACATAATAACCTATGGATAATGACAACTCCAAATTTTTGTCTTTGTTTTAGTGCAAAAAAACCAACAAAACATTCAATTATGAAAATACTTACTTTTATAAACTACCCAAACCAAAAAGATGTGAATGACGTGAAAAAAAATTAATTTCTTAAGAAAAATAAGTGCAATTTTAACAACATTATGCCTCAGCATCTCATTTGTACATGTGCATTATGGATTGGATCTACTTAGTAACAGGCAGAAAATTGTTAAAATTGTGCTTAATTTTCTTTAGACATTTCAGGTTGTTCATATTTGTTCAGGTTATTCACATTTTATTGTTGCAGGATAGTTTGTAAATGTAAATATTTTCTGCAGTAAAACAAAGACAAAAATTAGAAGTTGTCATTATTTATAGTATTTATAAATATAAATAAATATATGTATAGTGTAATATTATTTTTTTCACATCAAACCAAGAAATAAATACAGTCATTATTTTTTGTAGGTTATTCTGCTGTTATTATTTTACTGTAGATGATGTTGGTCTGTATGTGGAACCTGAACTAAAATGAGTTCAACAGCCATGACTGTGGAATTTTTGCACCTTGCAAATTCATCCTACGGGCCGGATTGGAACCTTTGGCGGGCCGCATTTGGCCCCCGGGCTGCATGTTTGAGACCCCTGTTTTTAAAGGGTTTGACACAATATCCATATATTCAGAGAACATTGGTCTAATGATTATATTGTGATGAAAAGTAATGGAGTAAACATCTTAAACCTGAGTACAGTCGACTACTCAGGTTGTTCTTGTATAACTCATATTTAAAGGCTGCAGATGAGTCTAAATATTGTTGCAGTTTTGTTGTTTTTTGTTGCAGTGCTCATAAAAAAAATCCAGAGTGAATATAATTTAACCTTTCAGTCAGATGTTGGCGTACCACGACAACAACCAGCCGACTGCATGAAAAAATAAAGTCATATCACATAACCTGATATTTAAACTAGGTTATTTATTTATGTTTACCTCACATTTTGTGACTCAGAATTACTCCATGACCCACTTTTAGGTCATGACCCATGAGTTTAGAAAGCTGGTATTGGATGGTGAGCAGTGATTTACATTTAATGGAGCAGAAAAACATCAATCTGTCACTTTTAAACAGCGGTTAAATCACTTCTCCAAAAGGGTCAAGTCATGGGTGTCAAACTCATTTTAGTTCAGGGGCCAAATTCAGCCAAATTTGGTCTGAAGTGGGCTGGACCAGTAAAATAATAACATATTATATATAAATAATGTCAACTCCAAACTTTTCTTACATGATGAAAATGTTCACATCTACAAACTGTCCTTTAAAACAATATGAATAACATGAACAACCTAAAATTTTTTGAAGAAAAATAACTGCAATTTTAACAATATTATGCTTCAGTTTGTCATTTTCACATGTTCATTATAACGTACAGATCGCAGTGGATGTACAAATACCCAAAACATTTAAAAACAGAAAGAATATCGGTACAATTACACTTCTCTTTAGACATTTCAGGTTGTTTATATTTGTTCAGGATATTTACATTTTTTGTGAAATGATAGTTTGTTTTAGACGATTCTATGCATAATGTGCGCTGCCTTTATTTTTATTTTATTGTATTTCTCTCAAATTTCATCTTATTTCTTGCACTTCAAAAATTCTATGCATAATCAAATATTTTAATGTGCGCTGTTTTTATATTTCTTTTTATTTTATTGTATTTCTAATCAAATCTTAATGTATTTTAATATTGTATTTTTTTTTCAATCAATGTGAAGCACTTTGGGCTACAATTTCTGTATGAAAGGTCCTATACAAATAAAGTTTATTATTATTATTATTATTATTATTATTTAGTGGAAAATTACATGAAAATGTTTACAGTTGGGTCTGTTTATGAAGCTGGGTTTATTTTAGTATCGGGCACTTTTCCAGCTTTTTAGACCCAATAATAAAAGGTAAATGCAGACATATTTCCCCCCAAGATGGACCTAATGATGACCTCAGATAAATGCAAAACAATTATACTTTTGCTCTGAGCCATCCCATAATTACTGAATTTATAATCAAATACTGGGTCCAAAAATAGGACCCACATATGGACATTAAATCTCCCTAGGTGTCAGTGCATTAGATGTGAAAACGTGTGTAAATGATCTTATATAGACTATAAATAAAGACACTGTGTTAAATGTGTGGATCCTAGTGGTTTTTCTAATCCACACGTGGGTTTTTCATCAATCTCAGTCTCATTCCAGGAGTGGAACCCATTGTGTTCACTGGTGTTACATGCAGAACCTGAACAGTTAAACACAAATAAATTGCCAGTGATTTTACAACAGCGGTCATTTTTGTGAAACACTCTGCCTTGAATATTTACTTTGATTCCCAAAATGTACCTGTGAGAGAATACAAAGATATTTGAAAAAATAGTAGCCCGTAATTTTCGTGTCCTTTTTACCGTGTTACATGCAAATCTTTGTATGCACACGTCAAATAAAAATGTTTTATTTGAAAATTAGTTTCTCCTTTATATCAGTAGATATTTATTTTTGAAATAGACCCAAAGTGCTTCCAAATCTGCTTCGTAACATTCATCTACATCTGGTTTGAATGTTTAGCCCCATGTCCTGTTTTTAGGACCAGTTTCATAGAAGAACCCATTTACAAAGAGATACATTTGGAGTTGTGAGTATTTATAGGTCATTATGATCATATTTTACTGATCTGTTTGTGGAACCTGAACTAAAATTTTTGTGAATATCTTTAGTATGGTTTTTGCATTTCATAAATTCATCCCAGGGGCCGGACCGGAACCTTAGGCGGGCCACATTCGGCCCCCAGGCTGCATGTTTGACACTCCTGGTTTAAGTCAGTAGTCACTTTAACATTTACCCTCAAATTGGGTGAACATAACTTGCACATAAAAATTTGCCTAATAGAAAACGACAATTTCGCCAAAACTCGTTTCTGAATTAAAAGTTTTTGCTCTCACGGCAAGAGGTGTTTTTTTCAGGTGTAGCACAACTGGTATATGACGCAAAACTGCAATGAAAAGACCTTTTTCACGTGAATGAAAAAAATGAATGAATGAATGAATGAATGAATTAATAAAATTTATTGTCATTTGACAGCACAATACATGTACAGTACAGCAAATGAAATTGCAGTTCAAAACAGATGTTGATGGACGTTACAATAAGCAAAGAAGAAGAGTTTTAAAATAACAGGAAACGAATAATTTTGTAATTTACTACGAGATAGAGGGGTAATGCATAGGGTCAAAACACGGTGTTTGAAATCTCTCTGATGGGACATTTTAGAGACAATTTGACAGATTAATGTTGCCAAACGACCCACATTTTTACTTTCAAATTCATTTTTGTTTTAGTTGGACCATAAGAGATTATCCAAAACAAGGAGCTACTTTATATTGAAATAAATGTTAGAATGACAATCAATTAAAGTTCACTCTCTGACAGGACATTACTGTGTTTTATTGTTTGTTTTCAAATCCAACTAATTCTGTGAAGCTCTGTGAGGCAACCTTGTTGGGATACAGGGTACTACAAATAAAATTGAATAAACTGAATTGTTTTGACCCCATAATAATAATGAATAAGTCTGTAGATCAACACGATATTTACGTTTGTCGCCATGTTTATGGAATGACTTCTCGTGTCATCTTGCAATAATGAATAAACAAATCATCGCATTTGTAATTTAATGGAAAAACCCACATTACGCACTTCAGTTTTTTTGACATTTGGTAAATATTGGTAAACTTTTGCACAGATATCCAATGGAAAAGCCACTGTTGATTAGGGGTGTTAGAAAATATCGGTTCTGCAATAAGTCACGATATTTCATTTCACAATACTGTATTGATATTAAAAAGTACTTTATCGATATTTTTAGGTATTTATTCAAATGCAGATATTGTAGAAGTTCATTTTTGTTTTTTTGGTTTTCTTTATTCTTTATATCTTATTTATTATTATTAAACACTGTTTTATTAAATAATAGTTATTTCAATCATCTTAAAACCACTTTTTACGGTCGGAGAGGCAGATGTTAGTTCCTTTCTTGGGATCGCACAAAAATACTGTTCTGATGTCAGTTCTGAACTAATAGAATATGAACATTTGAACAGGATCTTAGACTGTAATGTCTGTAAAACATAATTTCAGTTTTAACACAGGAAAATTTTGTGATATAACACTAGATCCTGTTGTGATCAAATAAAAATGTGTTTAGTATTTGTACAGATTTCAGGTGTAATTCAATTCTTCCAGGAAATCATTAAAAAAAGTCTTTTTAACAGTATCATGATATATCGTGATATATCGTATCGTGATCCTAGTATTGGGATTTGTGTCGTATCGCCAGGTTCTTGTCAGTACACAGCCCTACTGTTGATCCTGACCCACAGTGTTCATATCCCAGTTTATTAGCTCAGCCGTTTGTAACAGTGTCATGACAGGAGCTCCGGGTCAAACTGGTATTTAAACATCTCAGTTTCATCTCCGTTTCACAGCTTATTGTAACTGTTGAGCTACGACAGTTTAAGCACATATCAGACATGTCCATGTTCAGCGAGAGGAACTTGGATCCAAATCCTGAGGTGGGATCACGCTTTGCCTTGTTAATCTTTTTGTCACACACTCCCGGCTTTGTCAGGTTCTTATAATTTCATTACGTTAAATTTGTGCTGAAGACGACAAAGGAGCTCTTGTCCTATTTTCAGCATTTTCTTCATGTGCTAAGCCTGTGAACATCATGGCTTTGTCTGTGGGGGGTTTTCAGTAGACGTCCTCCCCTCATATGATGGTGGGATCATGTGATGTGTTCTGTATGAACCTTAACTGTACGCTGTGTGTGGAGTCGACGGTGAGGATTCCACAATGCACTAGACTGGCAGAAATGGTCTGTAATCCAGAGTTTATAATCCAGGGATTACTGTGTTTGCAGCTGGCATGGCATCAGCGGGCGCTCCTGTCAGCCTGGAGACCCCTCCCCCACAGCCTAAACCCAGCCGGGGGGGGGGGTGTGTGTAGGGATTGGAGCTGCATGCGCTGGGCTCAAGTGCATAATTGAGGCGGACGACTCTTAATTTAGTGCTCTTTCATTTCTGATCAGTCTTTGTTCTAATTTGCTCCCACATGCTGACGGAGGCGAAATAATGAAAGAAACCGAACACAAAACTGAACCACAGACGGTTTGTTCAGTTCTCCAGCTCAGGACAGATGTTTATGTCAGTGTTTTTCAATATTGGGGTCTAGACTCCATGTGGGGTCACCTGGAATTCAAATGGAGTCACCTGAAATTTCTAGTAATAGATTAAAAAAAACCAAAACAAACAAACAAAAAAAAAAACGTTGCTAATAAAAAATATATCGATGGCCAGAATACAAAACCTCCTATCTGAAAAAATCACTTTTTTCAGGAAACAAAAAAAACGTTTAGTTTTATTATAGTATGGTCTTTGTTAAAGATATCCAAGCATATTCTACTATTCTCAGACTCTCTTTCTATATTATGTGTTAACAATACATACTAGGTATACTAGGTTTAATGTGAAAACTCAAAATCTAAAAATTTGCAGATAGGAGGTTTTGTTTTTTGGCCATCGATATGTTGAGTTGACAGAGACAATCATAAAAGACAAACTGTGAGTCTGAAACTGAAGCACTGTGGTTCTGTTTATCTGTCAAATGTTCATTGTGGTCGGTTTCAGATGCTGCAGCTCTTTCATAATTCATAGTTGGAGTTCTTGTTTGTTCAGTATTAATTGTCAGCCTTGGAAATCCAAGCTGGACTGACTGTACATATCCTGACCAAGGAAAATCAAACTCTCCCTTTGTGCAGTAATCTACACCTGGCTTTTCTGCCTCCGTCCAGAATAATATACATTATATAGACTAAATGTCCTCTAAAATTAACCTGTATTTGAAACATAGTATAGCAAACTATTGCATGATCAAAAACAAATTAATTTTAGCAAAAAAAAAAAAAAATCTCCGTTTTGAATGTCTTGGGTCGACAGAAAACTTGGGAACCACTGCACTGAATAATGACAACTCCAAGTTTGTATCTTTGTTTTAGTACAAAAAACTGAAAAACTAAACAGTAAATTATGAAAATATTTACATTTAAAAACCATCCTTTCACAAAAAAGATGTGAATAACCAGAAAAAAAATCACATTTCTTAAGAAAAATAAGTGCAATTTTAGCAATATTATGCCTCATTGTATCATTTATACATGTGCATTACACAAAAAAAAGTCTCTGTTTTGAATGTCTGGGGTCGCCAGAAATGTATGATGTTAAAATGGGGTCAGGAGTAACAAAAGGTTGGACACCTCTGGTTTCTGTCCTTCTGTCTTTGTACCTGGTTGACTTTGAATCGTTCAGCTTCAGCATTCCTTTACAGTGAATGTAGGTTAGTGTGACATTAAATCAAACCCTGTTAATATAATCCAGGGAATCTTTCCCTTTCTATCTACCACCATAACCTGATTACACGGCCCCTCCCTCTAATCTCACACTGTGAAGATAGAATCACACTCACTCACACACACCACTCACTGGACTAGATAGATAATAGTTTTCTAAGATTTTAGGACATACAGTAGACCAGGGGTTCCCAAAGTGGGCTACGTGGACCCCCAGGGGTACTTGGAAGAAGCCCAGGGGGTATGTGACATTTTTTTGGAAAAATACATTAAATAAGTCATCATGTACTGAATAAATACAAAATAAATAATCTGAATTAAAGCTGAATATAAAACACAATAAATACATTCATTGTAGGGGTGCACAATGTTAGGAAAAACTCACATTGGGATTTTTTTTTAACCCTGTGATATATATTGCGATATGAAAAATTACTCGGGAGGATATAATCACTATGTGGTTTGATTGATTGATTGATATCTTTATTTCGGTCATGTAAATGACAATTTAAAAACAGAAATGCAAGTAAATGATAATCAAGAGACAAGGTTATTATCGTTAACGAAGACTAACGAAATAACAAAAACAAGTGTTCAGAGAACGCAAACCTCCACAAAGCACCCCAAACAGTGTGCATGTGTGGATCGACTATTTCTTTTTAAATTAAACAGTTTCAAGGTTGTTCCATACAGCAGAAAAGTTGAAGTTTGGTACCAGTCATGTGTATGTCAAATTATATTAAATTCCAATCAATATTTGTTGAGTTATAATGAAAAATTTGTCGTAAATGGGATTTTCAATGTTAAATGTAAATGTCCACAGAGTCCACATTCCACAGTGGATGTGGACAATTTTGTGCCAGATACAAGGTATTGTTATAAGCTACGGGTGTACCCAATTGGAGGCTAATCGGAGTTGTTTTGAATTTTTTATGAATTTTTGAAAATTGCTCAATGATGAGAGATAGGAAAATTGTGAATTTTGTGAACTTGAACTTTGGCCTACTTGGCCCAAAATTTAATGGGTTGGTCCCAGGGCCTAGGCCTATCTGTGGGTACAATTTGGTAAAGATGGTTGGAATAGTTTTCCTGTAAAGTTGCTAACAAACAAATAAACACATGCAAACAAACAAACACACAAAGCAAAGCGATCACAATGCCTCCTGGTGGAGGTAACTAGAATTGTAAAAACATTTTCGTTAACTGAAATAAATAAAAACTATAATTAAAAGAAAAAAACGATAACTGAAACTGTATTGAAAAACAAACTAGAAACTAAAAACTAACTAAAACATATAAAAATTCTGGATAAAATTCCCTTTGTTTTCATCTTTCTCAATGTCAGATTGATATAAAATCGATTTATTTCCCTCAAGCAATTTTAGCTGCTGGCACCGTATGATATTTAACGGTCCATCACTTCTCGTCACTTGAGGTTTAGAGTCGTCTTCTGGTCCCCACTCTACCTGGAAACATGGAGACTAAAGTTGGGACAAAGCAGCAGAGTCCTGTCTGGGATTTATTTGAATTTGACGGCGAAGAAGAGAAAAGATATAAAGAAACTAAAACTAAGCATTTAGAAAATAACGAAAACTAATAAAAACTAGCAAACCTGCTCTAAAAACTAATTAAAACTAACTGAATTAGAGATTAAAAAAAAAAAGTCAGAACTAATTAAAACTAAACTATAATGAAAAATCCAAAACTATTAGAACCTTGTCAAGAGAATGAGAACAAAACAAAACGGTAACTTAAAACCGCAACGTCTTAAGCCTTAAAATTTACATGAGTGAAAAGGAGTAGGAAGAAGTCTAAACTAATCTAATCTGACCCATTTAAACCTGTCCCAAATTTATCAGCAATTTTGAAACATGTACATTTAGTCACTCATCCGTATTACAACACATTCACCAACACATGCAAAATTCATGTCCAAATAACAAACACCTTATGGAGTTTATTTATCTGTGTACCTCTGGAAAATAATGTCTTTATGCCTCTTTTGAAACAGTCATACTGGAAATGTGTTTCAGTTCTGCACTCAATCCGTTTCACAGTTTAACTCCCCTAACAGTGATACAGAAGCTTTTCAATGTTGTCCGCACTCTTCTGACCTTTAGATTGAAGTTTTCCCTTAAATTATAACCCCCCTCTCTTTCATTAAACAGGTTTTGAATGTTTTTCGGTGGCAATTTATTCCTTGCTTTGTATAATAATTGAGCCGTTTTATGATCCACCAAGTCAAAAAATTTTAGAATTTTGGATTTTAGAATAGAATTTAGGTGCTGATATAAATGGTCAAACACATTAGCTGCGTTTCCTCTGGTTGTGTCGACACAGAACACATGTTTCAGTTTCATCTTTCTTGTAGCTGAAATAATTTCAGATAACTGACGTTGCTTTTCTTTTTGGCACCAAGTCTTCGTTTTCGGGGATTTTCTCTTGTTCGTTGCTCATTTTTCAAAGATGTTACCAGAGACTCACTCCATGTGTGGGGGCGTGGTCTGCTACGGCAAACTGAATAAGAACAACTGTGATTGGTGGATGGCTGTGTGCAGTGTGTGTCAGGTACCCAGGTTGAACTTAGGTGAGAACACATTGAGTTCATTTACCTCCTACATTGCAGGACCTGTGATGTGACTATTGCACACACGTACACTGCGATGACGATGCTCAAACGATATATTGTGCAGCTCTAGTTCATATAATAGTTTTATTGTCAGTTATCTTGTTGAAGCTTTGGTAACATTTGAAGAACATTTATATTTTATATGATTAAAAATGAGTTTATTTGAGTAGCTAAGTCAGGGTTTTTCAACCTTGGGGTCAGGACCCCAAATGGGGTCACCTGGAATTTCTAGTAATTGAAAAATTATTTTTAAAAATGTACTAATAAAAACTCTATGTTGAGTTGACAGAAACAATCATAATACATAAAAGACAAACTGTGAGTGTGAAACTGAAGCACTGTGGTTCTGTTTATCTGTCAAATGTTCATTGTGGTCAGTTTCAGATGCTGCAGCTCTTTCATAATTCATAGTTTGAGTTCTTGTTTGTTCAGTATTAATTGTCAGCCTTGTGAATCACAGCTGGACTGACTTTACATATCCTGACCAAGGAAAATCCAATTCTCCCTTTGTGCAGTAATCTACACCTGACTTTACTGCCTCCGTTCACATTAATATACATTATATAGACTAAATGTCCTCTAAAATTAACCTGTATTAGAAACAAAGTATAGCAAACTATTACATGATCAAAAGCAAATTAGATTTAGCAAAAAAAAAAAAAAAAAATCTCCGTTTTGAATGTCTGGGGTCGCCAGAAATTTGTGATGGCGGAGGTCTGCACTCTCCGAGTGCTTTTCTAGTTTGACTTGTTCTTATTTTTGATTTTGCACTTCTTTTGCTGTTGTGTACTTTTGTGCTTTGCTGCTGTAAATCTGGAGTTTCCTCTTGTGGGACTAATAAAGGCATATCTTCCCTTGCCTTGTCTTGCCTTGCCTTATCTTATCTTATCTTATCTTATCTTATCTTATCTTATCTTATCTTATCTTATCTTATCTTATCTGATCTTATCTTATCTTATCTTATCTTATCTTATCTTATCTTATCTTATCTTATCTTATCTTATCTTGTCTTATCTTATCTTATCTTATCTTATCTTAACTTATCTTGTCTTGTCTTGTCTTGTCTTGTCTTGTCTTGTCTTGTCTTATCTTATCTTATCTTATCTTATCTTATCTTATCTTATCTTATCTTATCTTATCTTATCTTATCTTATCTTATCTTAATAATGCACTTCTGTTCCCTGTAATCTAAGCTTTGTGGTGCAAAAGAAAGCACAAATTTGTGCTGAGTGTCAGCAGTTTATTAATAATGCAGTGTTTGCTCAAACATGTTAATCAGGCCTGGGTTTGTAACATCAGGCCTTTTTCTTTTATTATATGTGAAGTTTCCACATTCACTAAACAGGACACAGTCTAAAACTGTGACTATAAATCAATTCACAGAAAACCTCCACAATATAAAATAACTGCAATACTTGAAAAAGGAAAAAGAAAATCATCATTTTCTGGTCACAGACTCCTCAGGTTAGGTCTGGTTTGGATCAAGGCTGGGCTTCATGGACACACATATGGAGTAATATCCATAATCATCACAGTAAATGTCACATGATTTCCATCCAGCTGATTTTCGAGCTCAGGAAAAAAAAAACAGGTATTGGAGGTATTCATAAGAAAAACAGACACCTGAAAGTCTGTGATTTTGTGAATTAGGCTTCTTTTCTTTTCTTTTCTTTTCTTTTCTTTTCTTTTCTTTTCTTTTCTTTTCTTTTCTTTTTTCCTTTCCTTTTCTTTTCTTTTCTTTTCTTTTCTTTTCCTTTCCCTTTCCTTTCCTTTCCTTTCCTTTCTTTTCATTTTTTCTTTTCTTTTCTTTTCTTTTGTGTCGTCCAGTCCTGCAGGGTGCAGAAATATTGAGCCAGTCCTGGAATAATCATTTTAATTTTAGAAAATTATAATTATTGTTATTATTATTATTGTTTATTAATTATTATTGTTGTTGTTATTTATTTATTTGTCTTTTAATTTAAATTGACATTAAATTTTGATTTATATTAAGATAGCTTGAAAATGTATTTTACTAGTGATTTAAAAAACCTAATGATTAAAAAAATTATACTTGTAATAATAATGATACTTATACTTAGATTTAAAATTTTTTTTTTCAGATTGAATCCAATTTTTTCCTTTGAAAATGTTAAGAAGCAGTTGAACCTGAATAACATTAAATTTATATATATATTTTTTACCGTCACTTATTTTCTGTTGAATACTGTCAGTCACATGTTAGTTCAACTCAATATTTTGGTTTTAAATGAACACAGTTTTTGTCCCAGATTTGCCTCCGTACTGAGGCAGACTGACAGTCCAAACACTGTCCTTTAATCCCTTGCTGTGGCCAGTGGTGACACACTAATACACGCTTATCTTACACTGCAAACAATTACTTTTTGGATCCAGTGCTTCCATCAGAATAAATGGGATGAAGATTATCCCTGGGAATCTTTGTTTGAGATGTGATTTGTATTAACCTTAACCTCTGTGTGTTGGATAGAACTGTGTGGGCTCCAAACTCTGACACACCCTGTATTTACACTGCATCAGACAGCTTCATCTGTGTGTGTGTGTGTGTGTGTGTGTGTGTGTGTGTTCAGGTGCCCATGGCTGGCCGTCACCATCTGCCCAGCTGTGCCACCATGCTGTGCCATCCTCTTCCTCCTCGTGCTGGCCAACTTCACCATGGCAACCTTCATGGATGCTGGTGTGCTTCCCATGGGTTGGTAGTCCCACAGCTCTTACCGTTATTCAAGTGCTTTTTTGGTTTTGATTGATTTACTGAAGTGTTTATTTCAAATATGAATGGAAAAAAAAAGAAAAAGAAGTAAACAAACAAAACATTTAAACATAAGACATAAAATACATATTTGAAAAGGAGTGAGAGGAAGTAGAACTTATTAAGTCCCTCCCCTTCTCCTTAAATAATTAATAACAATAATAATCTTTCTGGTATAAACATATTTATATTCTAATGCACAGGTGTCAAACATGTGGTCTGGGGGACAAATCCGGCCCGCCAAAGGGTCCATTCCGGCCCTTTGGATGAATTTGTGAAATGCAAAAATAGATATTAAGAAATTAACAATCATCTTAGTTCGGGTTCCACATTCAGACCAATTTAATCTCCAGTGAGTCGGACCAGTAAAATACTATCATAATAATCTCTAAATACTCACAACTCCAAATTTTTCTCTTTGTAAATGTAAATATTTTCATGTATTTACACTAAAACAAAGTATGATTTCACAAAAAATGTGCATAATCTGAACAAATGTGAAGAACCTGAAATATCTTAAGAAAAATAAGTACAATTTTAACAATATTCTGCCTGATACTAAATGTTTTGTGTATTTGTAGATCCACTGTGATCTGTAAGTTATAATGTACGTGTGGAAATGATAAACTGAAGCAGAATATTATTAAAATTACACTTTTTTTCAGTTTGTTCATGTTATTCACATTGTTTGAAAGGACAGTGTGTAGATGTAAACATTTTCATAATTGTATTTTACTTTTTTCACTGTAAAACATGAGAAAAGTTTGGAGTTGACATTATTTATCTATTATTATGTTATTATTCTACTGGTCTGGCCCACTTCAGATCAAATTTAGCTGAATGTGGCCCCTGAACTAAAATGAGTTTGACACCCCTGTTCTAATGCATGATACTTATGGTTAAATAATTCTGTTTCTGACTTTATATTATTAAGAAGAAAAATATTATTTATATAAACATGTGATACAATAACGCATATATATGTACATACATATACACATACACAGATCTATCTATCTATCTATCTATCTATCTATCTATCTATCTATCTATCTATCTATCTATCTATCTATCTATCTATCTATCTATCTATCTATCTATCTATCTATCTATCTATCTATACATACATACATACATACATACATACATACATACATACATACATACATACATACATATACACACATACCACATAGGTCTGTGTATCTTTTGGTAATTAGATTTTCTTTTCAGAAACAAAATAAAAACTAGTGGTTAATTGATTTTTGTTTTAGAATAGAAGAATTAAAATTGAATTTCAGTTTTTCCTTTTGAGTGTCAAAACAGATAAAACAAATTTAAAAAACAGATTGATTTTCATTTTCTCTTTCTAATGACGAAAAAGAAAGTTAATACCTGACAGAAATGGAAAAACGGACCAAAAACGCCTCTTTTTTTAATTTTCTGAGACCGGATGTTGTCATTTTCAAGGAAAGAGCACGAATGCCTCAGTCACAGAGATTATTACGAACAATGGGTTTGTATGAATCTTGCAGTTCATACAGAATCTGGACATCGTAGACATGCTCCCTCCACAAATGTCTACGAACTCGATTCAAACAAACCCCTCGTTTGTAAGAATCTCTGACCTAGGCTTTTTTTTTTTATTCAAGAAGTTAAAGTACACAGTCAGTGTATACAACGAGAAAATAACAATTTGCCAGGGGGAAGGATTATACAGTTATTATAATACAATGTCTAAATCAGAACAAATACTGATGGTTTTTACAGCCTTTTTGTTTCCAGATTTATCTAGAAGTGTTTATTTATTTAAAAGAAAATGGGTTTTCTGTCCACATTTGTGGACAAGAGTTTCACAACTTTATACAAAAAAAAAAGAAAATAAAGCTGTCCACCACAAAGGACATTCCATAAAAATTTAAAAAGTGCATCTGAAAAAACTGTTGCATCATAATGTTTCCAATATAGGCACTTATTTAATAAAAAACAAGAAAAGCTTGTACTTTGCTGACATTTCCTGGGTCTTAGGAGGTTAAATAAAGTTCAACATCTTTCAAAAAAATAAAAAAAATTTGGTTTTGTATTACAAAACTTACATTTGTGAATTAAAAATGTATCAAGTAAGAGAATCAAATTATTTATAAAAAAAAAGTTTTTTTTTTTTTTTCTCTGTAACCTTTCCTTGAAATGACAACATCCGGTCTCAGAAAATGAAAAAAAAAAAACTGGTGTTTTTGGTCTGTTTTTCCATTTCTGTCAGGTATTAACTTTCTTTTTTCTTATTAGAAAGAGAAAACAAAAATCAATCCGTTTTTTTAAATTTGGTTTATCTGTTTTGACGCTGAAAAAGAAAAACACCTTGAAATTCAATTTTAATTCTTCTATTTTAAAACAAAAATCAATTAACCACTAGTTTTATTTTGTTTATGAAAAGAAAATCCAATTACCAAAACATACACAATTACCACATACATACTTGTGCTTGTTTGTTGAAAAGAACATTTGCACTTTATCTTCTTGTTTTTCAGCGAGTGAGGATGAAGACAAGGATGATGAGTTTCGTGCTCCGCTCTACAAAAATGTGGACGTGAAGGGGGTCCAAGTGAGGATGAAGTGGTGCGCTTCCTGTCACTTCTACAGACCTCCACGCTGCTCCCACTGCAGCGTCTGCGATCACTGTGTGGAGGTGAGAGCTCCCACTGTGGGCGACCACGGACCAGGCTCAAAGGCACTAAGGCAGGGCTCTCACAGCTGAATATTTCAGTTTACAGGCCTGGAAAAGTCATAAAATGAAGCACAGCTGATTTGGAATGACATGATAATGACACAAACAAAGGTGTGTTAGATTTAGACAAGGATCCCAGAAACAGAGCAGACCTGGGGGGTCCTGGAGGGTCCTGGAGGTTCAGAGGACGTCCAGGTGGAAATGACACAAATGACAAACACAGGCTACATTCAGACTGCAGACGCATGTGGCCCAAATCGGATTTTTGTGTCCATATGTGACCTGTATCTGATCTGTTAAAGATAGACACTAATCTGACCCGGACCACTTTCATATGTGGTCCTAAATCTGACCTGGACCACTTTCATATGTGGTCCTAAATCTGACTCAGACCACCTTCATATGTGGTCCTACATCCGACCCAGACCACTTTCATATGTGGTCCTAAGTCTGACCCGGAACACTTTCATATGTGGTCCTAAATCTGACCCGGACCACTTTCATATGTGTTCCTAAATCTGACCCAGACCACTTTCATATGCGGTCCTAAATCTGACCCGGACCACTTTCGTATGGAGTCCTAAATCTGACCCAGACCACTTTCATATGCGGTCCTAAATCTGACCCGGACCACTTTCGTATGGGGTCCTAAATCTGACCCGGAACACTTTCATATGCGGTCCTAAATCTGACCCGGACCACTTTCATATGTGGTCCTAAGTCTGACCCGGAACACTTTCATATGTGGTCCTAAATCTGACCCGGAACACTTTCATATGTGGTCCTAAATCTGACCCAGACTACTTTCATATGTGGTCCTAAATCTGACCCGGATCACTTTCATATGCGGTCCTAAATCTGACCCGGACCACTTTCATATGCGGTCCTAAATCTGACCTGGACCACTTTCATATGCGGTCCTAAATCTGACCCAGACCACTTTTATATGCGGTCCTAAATCTGACCCGGACCACTTTTATATGCGGTCCTAAATCTGACCCAGACCACTTTCATATGCGGTCCTAAATCTGACCCAGACCACTTTTATATGCGGTCCTAAACCTGACCCGGACCACTTTTATATGTGGTCCTAAGTCTGACCCAGACCACTCTCATACGCGGTCCTAAATCAGACCTGGATCACTTTCATACGTGGTGCTAAATCTGACCTGGACCACTTTCATATGTGGTGCTAAATCTGACCCGGATCACTTTCATGCGTGGTCCTTAATCTGACCCGGATCACTTTCATATGTGGTCCTAAATCTGACCCAGACTACTTTCATATGTGGTCCTAAATCTGATACAGATCTGATATTTTCCAATGTGACTTCAGTCTGAACGTCCAGGTCGCATTTATCCGACCTTTACATCATTGAAATGCGACAAACGTCACAGTTCTGTGTCCCAGGAGGAGGAGTAGTGAAAAACCATATTTCCTTTCCATAAACACAGTGTGTGTCTGCGTGGTCATGTATTCCAGCAGGTCCTCTTTAGTGCATGTGGGTCACTTCAGGGTCACATTCAGTTCAGACTCAAAACTGATAGACGTCACATTTAATGTGGAATATGAACGAGCACACACAAAAAAATCAGATTTCACCAAAAAAATCCACATTGTTCATTAAGATCTGCTGTGAACGGAGCCTGTCACTGTGAGTCAGATGAAAATAAGACGAAGTCAAGGTGAGTCTTTTGTCAGTGTGAGTTAAACAATGAAAACAAGTCCAGTCATGTGGAAGCGATGGGTTTTGGTGGAGAAAAACGAGTGTTGGACAGTGGGTTTTTAAACAGGAGCAGAAAGAGTCGTCTTTTGTAAAAGCAATCTCAATCTCAATTGGACTTTACCTGGTTAAACAAAGGTTAAAGGAGTGATATTTAACTTTTTTAAATGGAATTCTTCATTTTCAAACATTTCCCTGTGGTCTACACATTTATTTATTTATTTGTTTGTTTGACAGGGACAATGCAGTCAAATATAGTTACCAGTTTGCAGCTAATGTGATGCATATAGAGTTTATAACTAGTGCTAATTCTCAACTCCATTCCCTGGTTGGGCCCTTTCACAACATTGCAATACAAGTATAAAATATACATCATTTAAAGCTCTACCTACCGATGTGGCATTTCTCACAGCACTTAGTAAAAGTTTGAACATGAACAACCCGCCTCCCTCCAAAGCCCCGCCCACTTCCCCTTGCCTGAGCTCTGATGCTCGCCTCTTCTCACCTGATGCGCGCGGAGGAAGCGGAGGGGCAGGTCCGGTCCACTTCGGTGTGTCCGCGGACTCCTCCCTCAGTAATCAGATGCATCATCCACCTGCCGCGGCCCTCGTTCCATCAGTAGACCCTGTATTTAAGGGTGTGGTCTGTGCAGTACTGGGTCAGCGTCTTCACTGCACCACGGAGATGAGATGCCCAGGCGACGGGCGCGCGCACTTTGAACTCGTGGCCTCCGCAAATTTTTCCGTGGACATTTGAGGTTTCATAGTCCATACATTTATCATCCTACATAATCCTACATTGTGTGACACTATGTACATGTACCTGTATGAGTCCCACCGTCATAAAAGCTGAGCTTTATGCAGACCTGTTCAGTCCAGTACAGCTGACTTCCAGACTTTTATCTCCATCCTTCATTCATCAGACTCCCGTTTGTTCTCCTTAGTTGTTGTTTCTGTTCATAAATCCGTTTATTCCCTTCCACATGTGCATTTGAGTTCTATCCATACACATCCTAGAAAGACTGTGGTCAGTGACAGGAGGAGCAGCTCGAGTGATGCGTCAGATTCAGAGGTACCCGTATAGGATGTGAGACGGCGATAATGGATCGGATGCTGGACGGCCGTAATGGATGATTGACAGGAGGCTCAGCCAGGTTCGGCCAATTATTTTATTCGGACCAAATAAAATGATTGGTCAGACTTTTATCAGAAATATACCAGAATTAAACACTTTTGAGTTTCAATACCTAGTGGATTTCTTTTACATTTTAGTTTAACACACGCTTATTACGAGCATTTTAAGATGACAAAAGAAAAGTGTAAAAATGCCACATCATACGGTATAGCTTTAAAACGGTCAATACCATGTATAAAAATATAATATATAATAAATATACATCATTTAAAACGGTCATACCATGTAAAAAAATATAATATATAATAAATATACATAATTTAAAACGGTCATACCATGTATAAAAATATAATATATAATAAATATACATCATTTAAAATGGTCATACCATACAATTCGATAATCCAGTGTTGCATTTATATGAGGCATTCACTCACTCTCTCACACAATATACACAATATTTCCAGCTGAGAACAGTTGTGTTTTGTCTTTAACCAGGTTTTGCTTCTAGTGGTGAACATCCTAAACTCTGAGATGGATTTTATTTCTGATGGCAGTGAGTTCCACAGGTTAATACTCTTACAGGAGAAGGATGACTGTCCCAAAGTTTTCCTGCAGAATAGGATTTTGTAATTTAGGTTTGAGGAGCTGCTGGTGACTCTATTGCTGTTTTGTCTCTCAACAAATCGACTGAGCGGTTCAGGTGCTAAGTTGTTTATGCATTTGAAAATTAACTTCCGAAAACATAGATCAATAAAGCTTTCAGAGCTGTGCAACTTGGATTTTTTGAAGATATGGCAGTGGTGGAGATGCTTTGTTTATGGTGGATGGCACTTCAAAATTGTTCACCGTGAGGGAAGAGATTCAGGTGAGTAATCACAGAAAGACTTACAGATTTGTGATACTTAGGCTTTGACTGAGGTTTTACAGATTTGATGAAAAATTGGTGAGGAAAATCTCCCGCAGCGTTAAGTATGTATATTTTCCTGTATTTAATTTACTAATCATGTGGCTCTTCATAAAAGCTCAGATCAAAGTTGATTAATATATCAAAAAGAGAAAAAACTGAAGAAGTGACTCTTTAAACCAAATCCATCATGAACTGAACATAAACCCAGTGTGTCCATCCACTGTCATTGATCCAACTCAATGGGTTTTACTGGTGAATCAATGTTGTAGAAGATGACGGTGTTTCCATGGTAACTATGGAGCTTCTGAACATCCAAATGGGTCATATCTGATGACCATGAAAAGGTGAAGAACTGTACTTTACACTAATTATTGACATGTATTGATAGGATTATTGGATCAGCAGGTATGAAACAGTTTAGATCAGTAGATACTTTTGGGTCTTTAAGGTTTAACAATAAAGTTCTGTCGACGTGGCGTCATTTCAGTGTTTAAAAGCCGTTTGTGTGCACTAACACTGATGACATAGATCTCCTCTACATTGAATTGTAGTTCCAAACAGTACAAACAGTAAAAGTGTTCTGTGTGCTGTTCTTTTTCAGGACTTCGACCATCACTGTCCGTGGGTGAACAACTGCATTGGAAGGCGAAACTACCGTTACTTCTTCATGTTCCTGTTGACGTTGACCGTGCACATGATCGGAGTGTTTACCTTCGGCCTCATATACGTCCTGCACCATATGGACGACTTATGGAAGCTGCACTGCACCGTCACGTATCCTCCTGCGCATTAAAATAATTCATATAAACCTGGGTTTGTGTGAGATCAGTCTCAGCTATCAGGTGTTTGTGCATTCAGATGTGTTACTTTTACTATTAACTACTGTACGTTAACAGAACTTGAAGGCATTTACGCTTTCAATGTAATGCAGCCTTATCTTTTTGCTCCGTTCCATCTCAGAGGCAAATGTTGTACTTTTTACTTCATTAAATTGGTCTAATAGCTTTAGATACTTAGACACTGCAAAAATCTAAATCTTACCAAGTGTATTTTTCTCATTTCTAGCCCAAATATTTCATCACACTTAAAATAAGACATAATCACCTAAAGAGGAACTTTATAGTGAGATAGAAGAACTGATTTTTAGACAATAGAGGGTATGCACGTGATGTCACCGCTAGCAGAAGTCACCGCGGTTCCGCCCACTGAGTGGCAGAAAGAGGGAGATGAGTGACAGCGTTGGCTTCAATACTGTCTAAACTTCAGAACAATATTTAATAATAAAAAATGGGGAAGAGCTGTTGTGTGATTGATTGTATGAACAGGTTTGAAAAGCAGTCGGAGCTATCGTTTTACAGACACCGAAAGACAAAGAAAAGAGAAGTCGATGGATCCACAAATTCAGGAAACCAAACCTAGATCTGTGGATCCTGTTTGGTGTCAGCTAACATTAATTTATGCTGTATTTTTGGGTCAAATCAGACCTTAAATGACATATTGTTTTGGCTAACGTTACTTCTTAGTGCAGCTCTTGGTTTCATGATCAGATCTTTCATGGTTTTTGTCTTCATTTGGTGATTCTGAACCTTGTGCTCCTACATGATTAGTAAACTAACTGAAACTGAGGCTAACCTAGTTTTTCAAATATGGGGGAACTGGAGAATAAAGCTACGACGGAGTATTAGGGCCACATAAGAAAATAAAAACACTTGTCACTATGAGTATAAAGTCATAAAATATCAATATAAAACCTTTAATTTAATGAGAATAAAGTCGAATACAAAAAGAATCACAATGTTATGAGAATAAAGTCGTAGTTATAAAACAAACCTCCTAATTTAACAAAAATGTCATTCATTTATGAGATTAAAGTCGTCATATTCCGACAATAAAGCCATAATATTACAAGAATAATGTTGTAATTTAAAAACAGGTGGCAAAAATATCATAATTTACCAGAATACAGTGGTCCCCTGCTAGTATGTGCGTTGTGTAAAGTACTTGATCTGAACTAGACTCAGTAAATCTCCTCAGTCCCAGTAGATCATGCATATATTCACTGGGGTCAGTCCACGGTCTACTGTAAATGCACTGTGGATCAGCTGGTTCTGGGCCCTAGTTTTGGACCCTGGTTGTCAGTAATGATGAAACCATGTATATTTGTTTCAGGTAAAAACAGTGCTGATCCCCTCCACCCTGGATGTCAGGATCCTCCATTTCTGTCCACATGTCAGTGTTCGTGGACCACTTGTTCTTTGGTAGCTCGTACAGATCCATGTCCAGTCCAACTGTCCTTAATTTAATTTCATATTTCACATTTTCCCGGTCTGGCTGTGTTTACTGCTATACTCCGTCATGTTGAACAGGTTAGTTTTTGCCACTCAGTCTGACTTAGAGGGGCGTGGCCCAGGGGGGAAGTGACGTACGTGCATACCCTCTATTGATCTAGAAAATCTTATTTCAGAAATCTTACCAAGATAATTTTCACTTGTTTCATTGGCAGATTTTTTTTTTTGCTTAATTTAAGATTTTTTTTGGTTAATTCAAGCAAAAAAATCTGCCAATGGAACAAGTGAAAATCAGACTGGAACCTTTGGAGGTTCGGTTTTGGCCCACGGCTCACATATTTGACACCTGTGTTATAGGTTAATGCTGAAGAATAAACTACCCCCAGTTTCTAAAGTAGGTTTAATGAGCTCATCCTTGAACGTGTACAGGAGTAAAATTAAAACAACACATGAATAAAGTAGGAACATGAATCTAAAGCCTCACATACTGGACTTTACCTCCACTTTTCAGAGTTCAAGCACAATTCTGTGATGATATTTACAGTCTTTTTTATTTATGTGAGGTTACTAAAGGTTCAGTTGAAGCATCAGTCCTTAATGCACGACTGGATGTTGGGTTTTTATGCTCATTTCTAACCAGTGAAAATGTGTTCCTTAACAGTGTTTTCAGTTTGGTGGTGATCAGTATATCAGGGCTGTTTCTTATTCCAGTTTTGGGTCTGACTGGGTTCCACTTGTACCTGGTGTCTAGAGGACGGACCACCAACGAACAGGTCAGTTTGAATCTGAATGCAGGATTAGGTTTCATAAAGTTTATTAAGATAAGATAAGATAAGACAAGGTAAAATAAGATAAGATAAGATAAGGTAAGACAAGGTAAGATAAGACAAGGTGAGATAAGATAAGATAAGATAAGACAAGGTAAGATAAGATCAGATAAGATAAGACAAGGTAAGATAAAACAAGGTGAGATAAGATGAGATAAGATAAGACAAGGTAAGATAAGATAAGATAAGGTAAGACAAGGTAAGATAAGACAAGGTGAGATAAGGTGAGATAAGATAAGACAAGATAAGATAAGATAAGACAAGGTGAGATAAGGTGAGATAAGATAAGACAAGATAAGATAAGATAAGACAAGGTAAGATAAAACAAGGTGAGATAAGATGAGATAAGATAAGACAAGATAAGATAAGATAAGGTAAGACAAGGTAAGATAAAACAAGGTGAGATAAGGTGAGATAAGATAAGACAAGATAAGATAAGGTAAGACAAGGTAAGATAAGACAAGGTGAGATAAGGTGAGATAAGATAAGACAAGGTAAGATAAAACAAGGTGAGATAAGATGAGATAAGATAAGACAAGATAAGATAAGATAAGACAAGGTAAGATAAGATAAAATAAGACAAGGTAAGATAAGATAAAATGAGATGAGATAAGATAAGACAAGGTAAGATAAGATAAGACAAGGTAAGATAAGATAAAATAAGATGAGATAAGATAAGACAAGGTAAGATAAAATAAGATAAGATAAGATAAGATAAGGTAGGGTAAGATATGCCTTTATTAGTCCCACAAGGGGAAACTCCAGATTCACAGCAGCAAAGCACAAAAGTACACAACAGCAAAATAAAAAATTAAGGACAAATCAAAAAAAGGTGAAGGATTTTGCAACTGCGGTCGTTTTTGTGAAACACTCTGCCTTGCATAATTAGTTCGATTCCCAAAATGTACTTGAGAGAGAATAAAAAAATATTCGAAAAAATAGTAGCGTGTAATTTTCGTGTCCTTTTGACCATGTTACATGTGGATTTTTGTATAAAAAATAATATAAAATAATCTAAAAATGTGTTTTATTTGAAAAATAGTTTCTGTTTTATCTCAGTAAATATTTATTTTTTAAATAGACCCAAAGTGCTTTCAAACCTGCTTCATAACATTAGTCTACATCTGGTTTTATTTTTTAGCCCCCATGTCCTTTTTTTAGGAGCAGTTTCATAGAAGCACCCATGTAGCTGAAACACAAACCTAAACTACCTCAGATTAAACGTGGTTCAGATGTTATCCTTAAATAGGTTTGTGCTGACCTGCTGGATTTCAACAGGTTTAAAGTTGAATGCAGTTATTAACAGTGTTGTCATTTCTATGAAAACATCTGTGTGGAATAAATATAAACTGCAGATTTATGATCCTCACAGGTAACGGGGAAGTTCCAAGGAGGAGTGAATCCTTTTACCCGAGGCTGCTGCAACAACCTGGAGTATTTGGTTTGCGGTCCTCTCTCTCCAAGGTAACAATGATTTTTTTCTCCTTTATCCCATAAAGACCCAGAGTTACTTTTGTCTCAGTTCCCTAAATTTAACCTTTCTTAAGTGATTTATTCCCATTTATTATAATTTTATCCTCTATATTTTTTGTTTTTATCAGAGAAAATGATGTATATTCCTCAGGACAAGGTTCAAGGTTTGAGCTGCATTTTAGTGACATTAAGGGCAAAAATTCAAGTTCTTGGTTCTGGACTGAAAATATATCCGTTTAGGGTCAAATTTTCTCAGGAACCTGAATCTGAACTCATTTATGCAAAATCTTTTGTGGTTTTCAAATCACTGAGCCTTTATTGGCACAAGGTTGAAACAAAAAAACATGAAATTTGGCCGATGCACTACTTGATTTAACCATTTAATTTGTCAAAAGTCCAACCTAACATGCTTTCTTCTCTTCATCTGTGAACTTTGAATCCTCCCCAGGAGGCCTTCCTTCCTCCACCCCTGGATGGCTTTGGTCTGGGCATCTTAGCCCTATTCAGTCAGTCTGAAATTAAAAAAAATATATATCAATTAGGCATCACTTCATAACATGTGTAAGACCTGTTTTATTAGTTTAACTATAAACTGATCTATAGAAGCCTTCCTAAAGGGATTCTGGCTGCTTACATTGGCTTCATCATTGACAGAACAAGTCAACATCTAACAAATTGCTGGGCAGTTTCAGAAACAAATATGAAAATGTGGTTGTAAAAAAAAACTTGATGTCACTTTAGGAAAGTAAATGGGTCTAAATAATATAAACTAACTGTAGCCCATGTAGGTGGGCAGAATTGATTAAATTTTGGAGGCTTAATATTGAAAATTGAGTGAATGCAAGTTGGGTTTTTTTTTGTTTTGTTTTTTAACAATGGTTTGTATTTTTTTCACAAACTAAAAACTGATGGGGGCAGGGTTAGTAAAAGTAATGATTTGACTGATATGATATTAGAATAGATTTAATTGTTGGGTAATGCTTTATTCACAACAGAAAAAGACAGAGAATGGTGTATAATACATACAGATTTATGATAATATCAACTCTACATAAAGAATTATAGAATTCTTACCTAAAAGCCAAAAAATCCAAACCAAATAGTCCCAGGACGTCTTCTGAGGAACTGGCCGATATGGCGTCATTGACTTTGAACTGAAATCACTGAAACTGATACTCATTCAAAAGGCCAGACCATAAACTCTGCTTCTAAGGTTAAAAGGAAGCAAGTTCAATGAACATTTGCAAGCAGCAGCAGGATTAATATGGGTTTTCAAATTATTTGTCACTGAAAAAAGGGTAATGTTTGCCCACTTTTCAGCAAACATCATGCAAAAAGTCACACAAGGACAAGTGATATGATTTTTTTATGTTATATTCTGAAACTACACAATTTTTCCAATAAATTCAACACAAGACACTGCAGGAAAGGTATACATTTATTCCACAATATTTTTTTTCACAGTGTGACAATAATGATACTCAAAGTTTCAACCTTGTCGTAGGTGGTCCAAAAAAATCTGAGTTTTAGATAGTTTGTCTACCAAGGTCTTAAGTGAGTCTACCTATGGAAAAAAGAACTTGTGCAGAATTTTATCTTAATAGGCAAATATTTAGGGGTAGCTCAAGCTTGGTGTTTTGCCAAACATCAAGGTGGTCAAAAACCATGCAGAGAGGGGTGTAGCTCTGATCTAGGATTTCATTGGCTGCAGCACTAAGAGTGAGGAGCAACTTCACATTCTTCTACAGGTGGTCAGTCAGCACGGGAAACAGTTTCCTGATCCAAAAAAATCCGATGTGTCAAGTGATCCACAGTGACTTCTGTTCTCATTAGGGCTGCGCAATATTGGAAAAAACTGACATTGCAATTTTTTTTAACCCTGCGATATATATTGCGATATAAAAAACTACTCAGGAGGATATAATAGCTGTGTGGTGCCGACGTAAATGGTCAAACAAATTAGTTGTGTTTCGTCTGGTTGTGTAGACACAGAACACGTGTTTCAGTTTCATCCTTCTTGTAGCTGAAATGAATGAATGAATGAATTTATTTTGGTTTTACATCAATCATTGTACTCAATACATCAATCATAATAAACATAAAAACCAAAAAGGAATAGTCTAGAAGCAAAAGCTTATTTTTTTGCCTATCCTTTTCAACTAATACACTGCTTACATCAACTTAAATGTGTACAGCATCGATAATTCACACCATAATAATAAAAATAATAAAAAAAACAAAAACAAACAAAAAAAACAAAAAAAAAAAACCATATCTGCCATCTCAATTCAATATTTCTGAATAATTTTAAACTTAAAGTACTTTTTTTTTTACTTCGCCAAAGGAGTGAATGACTTAAATGCATCATCAGACCCATCCCTTAATTTCACACCCACAATCCCAGTCCCTCTAGACTTCACATTTGTCCTCAATTTAATCCACTCACACATATGAAAATCTCTGAAATTCAAATTACTTTCTCTTAATTCCAAGAACCACGACGGGTATTTGAGACAGTACTATTTTTATCCCTCATGTTCCATATACATATTTAGAAACACTTCTTTATACCTCTTTTTAAATATATTTATGTTTGTACTTTCCTTTATCTCCTGTTCTTGATTATTCCACAAAGTCACTCCACAGCTTGTTATGCACATACTTGTCATTGTTGTTCTTACTTTATGTTTTTTTAAATTTAGCTCTCTCTCCCCTTAGATTGTAGCCTCCGTCTCTTTCATTGAACATTCCCCGGATATTTTTTGGCAGTAGATTATTTCTTGCTTTGTACATTATCTGTGCCGTTTTAAATTTAACCAAATCCATGAATTTCAATGTGTGTGATTTTATAAATAGTGGGTTTGTGTGTTCTTTGTATCCTGCTTTGTTTATTGTCCTTATTGTTCTTTTCTGTAGTGTACATATGGGCTGTAGAGTGCTTTAAAAGATGTTTCCCCAGACCTCTGCACAATAGGATAGATATGGTAAAAATAATGAAGAATATAGAACGTGCAATGATGTAGGATCCAGTATGTGACTTATTTTACCCAGAATTGCAGTTCATTTTGCCAGCTTTGTTTTTACGTGGTAATAATTCCAGATAACT
The DNA here is from genome assembly GCF_902148855.1 of Sphaeramia orbicularis. Lineage (NCBI taxonomy): Eukaryota > Metazoa > Chordata > Actinopteri > Kurtiformes > Apogonidae > Sphaeramia > Sphaeramia orbicularis. Next base: position 76,269,654 of record NC_043968.1, read on the forward strand.
GATGTTGCTTTTCTTTTTGGCACCAAGTCTTTGTTTTCTGTGATATTCTCTTGTTCGTTGCTCATTTTCAGCTTACCGGGTGACAGGCTGTAAGCTATTGTCGTCATGCGGTGTCCGTCGTCGTCATCTGTCGTCCGTTACAAAAATTTCAGCCATCTTCTTCTCCGAAATTATAATTCCAATTGACTTCAAACTTGGTATACAGCTTCTTTATGATGATGTCAACAAAAATTAGTGAAATTATTTGGATCTGATTCTGGATTTGGTGCCACTTTGAAAAATTTCCCCATTATAAGAGATAGGAAGTGGATCGATGCAATAACTCAGTAAATATAAATGATATCAAGTGTAAATTTCTACAGTCCAGCCCTGATGGGGAGATGACCAAAACATAATGTCCACATGCTGATCAGGATCTTCTTCTGGATCCGGGAACTCACGGAAAATTTAACATGGGCTCTTATGGGGAAAAAATTTCAATCGTCTTTTTCTCCCAAACTCCTGTTCTGATTGACTTCAAACTTGGTATACAGCTTCTGTATGATGATGTCAACACAAGGAATTGAAATTATTTCAATCCGGATCTGATTCTGGATTTGGTGCCACTTTGAAAAATGTTCCCATTATAAGAGATGGGACGTGGATTGAATCAGTAAATGTAATGAGACTAGTACAAAGGCTGAACCCAAATGCAAGACCAGAACACAGATGACCAATTGAGAGTGTTTATTAAACACAATCACAGTAGTAAAAACACAGCACAAAATAGTTAACACGTCTGTGAAGGCGTGTGATTCTGGACTCTTCGTCCGGGCTGTGAGCGGGGAATATGGATGGTCAGCACGGCCGAGCCGGAGGATTCCCGTCAACACCCCGACTAGGGCAAAACAGAGGATAGTCAAAAAACAAGCCAGGTCATACACAGGAGGGCAATTCAGGAGGCAACGGGACATGAGGGAAAGGCTACTCACGGTCAGGGTCCAGGCGAGGGTCAAAACACAAGGTAACACGTTGGAGGCTGAGGTAGTCAGGGAATAGGCAGAATCAGAAGTCGAAGTACGAACCAGGTCAGAACCAGATGAGCAGGCAGACAAGGAACAGGCAGAATCGGTGGTCGGAAGGCAAAACGGGTCGAAACGTGCAGACAGACTGACAGGTATCCAAAAACGCTGGTAAGTGAGCACACAAAGGTAGAACACAAACTGGCAAAGAAACAGGGGAAAACACAGGGTTTAAATACACAAGAGGGTGGGAAGACAATAGGACACAGGTGGAGATAATCAGGGAGGAGTCAGGTAATCAGGAGCAGGTGAAACAATCAAGGAGGGGAAGTAAAGACACCAGACATGACACAAGAGGGAAACTTAACAAAATAAAACAGGAAATGACAGAGAAAACAGAAAAGACAGACACAGTCTGGGAGCAGACATGACAGTAAATATCAATGATATCAAGTTGGAATTTGAATTTTTTACAGATCTGATTAGAATATGATCAAAACATGGGCTATTTCTGTAATACAATAAATACACAGAACTGGGTGATAATAAATGGCATCTGGATACATTTCCCAAAGCTTTTAATTTGGCCGGTAAGCTACAGGGCCATTGGTCCTATTTTTCAATGTTGTTACCAGCGACTCACTCCATGTGCAGGGGGCGTGGTCTGCTTCGGCAAACTGATTAAGAATGAATGTGATTTTTTTTTTTTTTTTAATTTATTTCTTTTATTTTTTAACTTTTTTAAATTTATTTTTTATTTTTTAATTTTATTTATTTATTTATTTATTTATTTATTTATTTTAAATTTTGAAGTTTTTTTAAAATTTTATTTATATAAAAAATAATAAAATTAAAAAATTAAAAAAAAAGAATGAATGTGATTGGTGGATGGCTGTGCGCAGTGTGTGTGTCAGGTACCCTTGAAATTAGGTGAGAACACGTTGAGTTCATTTACCTCCTACATTGCAGGACCAGCGAAGTGACTATTGCGCACACGTACATTGCGATGACGATACTCAAACGATATATTGTACGGCTCTAGTTCTCATGTGTTGACATTTCAGTCATGACAGTAATAACTTTCCTTGTTACAGACATAGAATGATTGTAAACGTGTCGCAAACTGTTCATAAAGCACTGAGAAGCAATTATACAAATTAAAGCTTATTTTGTGTTATTCAAATTTTCATTTAAATAAACTGTATTTACCTTTTATAAGAATTTGTCATCCTTTGTACTGTTTGTAAAGCTGATACTATGAACGCCAAATGATGACAACGAAGCAAAACTTTAGGACACTTCCGCTGCCTCTAAATATTTACCAATCAGACTGATATTTTACATGGAATATTTTTTCATGGGTTAGACTCGAATAAGAACTTGGGAGGAAAGAAATTTGAAACTTTTTTTTGAAAGCCATTATTTTGTTGTATTTGTAATGTATTTAATTCACTGATCATGTAGTATTGTATGTATTTAAAATTTCTTAAGTGATTGATCACCATTTATTATAAGATTATCCTTTGTATTTTGCATTTTTTCAGTGTGAATCATGTATTTTCCTATATTTAATTTACTGATCATGTAGATGTTCATTAAAGCTCAGGTTAAAGTTGCGGGTTATTATATTAAAAACAGAGAAAACTGAAGGAAAAGGGACTTTTTCAGTAAAGATATCAAAAACTGAACATAAACCAACTCCATGGGTTTTACTGGTGAATCAATGTTGTAGAACACAGGTGTCAAACATGCGTCCTGTGGGCCAAAACCGGCCCTCCAAAGGTTCCAATCCGGCCCACGGCGTGATTTTATGGAGTTCAAAAATGACACTGAAGATATGAACAGTCAAAGGTGTTGAACTGGTTTGAGCCCAATGTGATCTAAAGTCAAATAATCGTCTAATAACCCTAACAATAAAATGTGAACAACCTGAAAATTAAGTACAATTTAAACAATATTATGTTTGTGTAACATTGTGTGTAAATGCACATGTACAAGTGATAAGTTGAGGCATAATATTGTTAAAATTTAGCTTATTTTTCTTAAGAAATTACTTTTTTTTTTCTGGTTATTCACATCATTTTGGTGAAAAGATAGTTTATAAATGTAAATATTTTCATAATTTAACCCTTTCATGCATAGTGGTCACTACAGTGGACACTTATTCTACAGCTGTTCTCTTGTATATTCATGAATTTAGTTGTTTTAGTTCCATATCAGCCAACACAGTGGACGCTTATGCATCATCTCATACACTGACATTCATACCATTACTGTAACTTTACTGTTCTTGATAAACCTGATCTAGAGTAAAATGTTTAAGTGTAAATCAATTAATCTGTAATTAACAGTTTTTGTAAAAGTTTTTTTTTTTTTGCATATTATCTCTACGAAGTGAGTAATGACTGGTATTAGAGTGTTAAAATGTGAGAAAACATCCGATTAACAGCATTAAACATGTCTGGTAAAGGTTCATACTGTCTTCCACATGTAATTATTGTAGGTAATTCATTTATCAGACAAACTAGTAAAGCAAGTAAACAAACAACTACCCCTGTCTGAGAAATGAATAACCGTAATAAGCATTAAAAATGTTTTTATTTCATAGTTTTCACACAATATATCAGTAAATACATGTTTATTTGCTCCCAAAATTAAACGCATGATTTCCAGCTGAGTGGACATTTTTGCAGCTCCATGAAAAATAGGTTCATAAGAAAAGTTTTTTTAGGCATGCTTTTTTTTATGCCTTAAAGAGGAATAAAAACACGAAGGAAAAAAACATCTTGATTGAGGGTCTCATAATTCACGCATGAAAGGGTTAATGTTTTTATCGCACTAAAATGAAGAGAAAAACTTGGAGTTGTCATTATTTATAGGTTTTTATGCTGTTGTTTTAATGGTTTGGCCCACTTGAGATTGAATTAGGCTGAATGTGGAACCTGAACTAAAATGAGTTTGACACCCCTGTTGTAGAAGATGACGGTGTTTCCATGGTAACTATGGAGCCTCTGTACATCCAAATGGGTCATATCTGATGTCCATGAAAAGTTTAAGTACTGTGTTTTACACCAATTATTGACATGAATTGATAGGATTGAAGGTTCAGGAGTTATTAAATATTTTATACCAATAGATGGTTGTGGTTGCTCGTTTCTGTTTGGGTCTTCATGGGTTAACTTCAGGATTTCAGAAACCCTCATAACTCACCAGCTAACATTGTCCTCTATGTGTGTGTGTGTGTGTGTGCGTGTGCGTGTGTGTACAGGTATGCAGGAAGGCCTTTAAAGAAGACAGCCGTTCATATTCACCCTCCCTTCCTGAGGCCAGAGATCGACAGGCAGATGGCGCTAAAAGTCAGAGACAACGGACTTCAGAGCCACGACGTCCAGAAGAAAGTAAGATCAGATCAATTATTCAATGAGTTAAATTATGCGTCTTATACGACAGCGTCAAAACCCTCGCTCACATTCACTGAGAGGGGGAAGGACTCAGTGTCTCATCAAACAATCATGAGGCGGCCTATCACAGGCCTAATGTCTCTGTGGGTTTGTTCTTCCTGTCAGCGCTCGTCAGCCGGGGCCGTTGAACTGTCAGACGTCAAACTGAAAACTCCACCGCCGCTGCCGCCCAAGCCAGACCACGGCCTGATGAAAAGCCAAGTGGCTGTGACAGAAGGTATTCAAAGAGATTCAAGAGATTCAAAGGGTTTTAGTGTCACAGTGTGGACAGGAAAGAAACAGGGTTCACTGTACGATGAAAATCTGACTCTGACGTCCACACTGAATGAACAAGAGGAGTTAAAATTAGTATAAAAGATTCTGTTGGGTTTCTGTAAATTGGCTTAGAGTCTGGTTTTGACCAACTCTATATACAGGGTGGGGAAGCAAAATTTACAATGAACATTTAGTTGTTTTTTCTCAGCAGGCACTACGTCAATTGTTTTGAAACCAAACATATATTGATGTCATAATCATACCTAACACTATTATCCATACCTTGTCAGAAACTTTTGCCCATATGAGTAATCAGGAAAGCAAACGTCAAAGAGTGTGTGATTTGCTGAATGCACTCGTCACACCAAAGGAGATTTCAAAAATAGTTGGAGTGTCCATAAAGACTGTTTATAATGGAAAGAAGAGAATGACTATGAGCAAAACTATTACGACAAAGTCTGGAAGATACTATTAAAGAAGAATGGGAGAAGTTGTCACCCGAATATTTGAGGAACACTTGCGCAAGTTTCAGGAAGCGTGTGAAGGCAGTTATTGAGAAAGAAGGAGGACACATAGAATAAAAACATTTTCTATTATGTACATTTTCTTGTGGCAAATAAATTCTCATGACTTTCAATAAAATAATTGGTCATACACTGTCTTTCAATCCCTGCCTCAAAATATTGTAAATTTTGCTTCCCCACCCTGTATAAAGTGTCATGATATAACTTTTTTGTTGTGATCTGGCGCTATATAAATAAAATTTGATTGATTGAGTGATTGATTGGTTTTCCCCTGTAAGTCGCTTTGGAAAAAAGTGTCTGCCAAATGCATAAACATAAACATAAACATAAAAGCAGAAATAGAATCCTTTAACGAGGAAATTAAAACAAACGAAACAAAGTGTGGCATGCAAAAAAATGAGCATAAAATATGAAATATAAACTACTGTTATTAAGAGAAAATATGTATTTACATAAATGTGTAATAAGGCTCAAGGTGCCCGTAGGTAGATTTGTTTTGCAGATGAGGTGATTGCTTTTGGCATTACAGCAAGACATACATTGAACCTGTTAAGCAGGTACTTGATCGAGCATCCAGACAGGACAAAAAGTGCTCAGTGTTCCACCATTCATCAGTATAGCAGCATGGATAAGTAAAAGAATAAAATTAATAAATAAGATCAAATTAATAAAAACAAGATGCAATAAAACACAATAAAAACCCAGAGAAGATAAAAGCAGTCTGGGATAAAAACCAGGATAAGAACAAAAAATGTAAAAATTTGAAGTCACAATAATAATAAATAGAGCAAAGAAATGGGATAAATAACTAAAATAAGTTAATAAAGTGCAATGTCACTATTTCTTATTGAGCTCAGTGAACAGCTGTTTTTATAACGTTGTGTCCTGCATGAGTAATTGTGCAAAACTAAGACATAAATAATATATTAACCCAGTGGTTCCAACCTTTTTTGTCTCCTGACTCCATTTTAACATCATAAATTTCTGTTGACCCCAGACATTCAAAACTGAGACTTCTTTTTTTTTTGTGAAAATTGATTTGTTTTTGATCTTGTAATAGTTTACTATACTACGTTTCAAATAAACATTAATTTTAGATGACATTTAGTCTATATAATGTATATTATTCTGGACGGAGGCAGTAAATCCAGGTGTAGATTACTGCACAAAGTGAGAATTTGATTTTCCTTGGTCAGGATATGTACAGTCAGTCCAGCTTGGATTTACAAGGCTGACAATTAATACTGAACAAACAAGAACTCAAACTATGAATTATGAAAGAGCTGCAGCATCTGAAACTGACCACAATGAACATTTGACAGATAAACAGAACCACAGTGCTTCAGTTTCACACTCACAGTTTGTCTGTTATGGATTATGATTGTCTCTGTCAACTCACCATATATTTTTTATTAGTAAGGTTGTTTTTTTTTTCTTATTTTTATCACTAGAAATTTCAGCTAACCCCACTTAGGGTCCCGACCCCAAGGCTGAAAAACACTGTATCATGCATATATTATGAAAAAAGTGTCTAGATTTTTTTTTTTTTAGATTGATTTTATTTCTCAAAATTAGGCTAAAGTTGAAATGCATTTTTATTTATTTATTTTAAAATATGGTTTTATTAAGAAGATATTTAACCTCCTGAGACCTAGGAAAGTACAAGTTTTGGCTTTTTTTAATTAAATAATTGCCTATATTGGAAACATGATACAACAGTTGTTTTTGGAATGTCCTTTGCAATGAACAGTTGTTTTTTTGGTCTAAAGCTGTGAAACTCTTGTCCAGAAACATGGACAGTAAAGTCATGTCTGGGTCTAAGGAGGTTAACTTTAGCAGATCACAGATCAGTCTAAATTCTACAACTAAGATGATCCTTTTGTTCATTGTATGTCTGAAGGTCTATACAGACTGCCCCCATGTGGTTTGGAGAATATTACCTTTAGAACCCTTAAGAGCAGGGGTCTCAAACTCATTTTCTTTCAGGGGCCACATTCAGCCTGATTTGATCTCCAGTGGGCCGGACCAGTAAAATAATGACATAATAACCTATAAATAATGCCAACTCCAAATTTTTGTCTTTGTTTTAGTGCAAAAACCCCCATTAAATTATGAAAATACTTACTTTTATAAACTATCCAGACAAAAAAGATGTGAATAACCTGAAAAAACTGAAATTTCTTAAGAAAAATAAGTGCATTTTTAACAAAATTAAGCCTCATTTTATCATTTCTACATGTGCATTATGGATCAGATCTACAAAGACACTAAACACTGAGTAACAGGCAGAAAATAGTTAAAATTGTGCTTAATTTTCTTTAGACATTTCAGGTTGTTCATATTTATTCAGGTTGTTCACATTTTATTGTTAATGGATAGTTTGTAAATGTTAATATTTTCATAATTCAATGTTATTTTTTGCGCTAAAACAAAGACAAACATTTGAAGTTGTCATTATTTATGGGCATAATGTAATATTATTTTTTCTTCACATCAAACCAAGAAAAAAATATGGAGTCATTTTTTTGTAGGTTATTCTGCTGTTATTATTTGACTGTAGATCATATTGGTCTGTATGTGGAACCTGAACTAAAATGAGTTCCACAGCCTTGACTGTGAAATTTTTCCACTTTGCAAATTCATCCCATGGGCCGCATGGGAACCTTTGGCGGGCCGCATTTGACCCCCAGGCCGCATGCTTGAGACCCTTGCTTAAGAGAGTTAAACTATGTGTCCATAAATGTGGACTTCATGCATGAAAGGGTTAAATGTGCAAAACGGTCAGAGATGAACAGTATGATATATTTGCAGTTATTGAGTATAAGGTACATAAACGATATCACAGTTGTAGAATGTAGAATAATATGCACATGGACTCTGGTCCGTTTAGTTTCAGTCATGTCCATGCCTGTACAGCACCAACAGGATGTGGATGTGACGTCTGTTCAGTATCTCCACCGTGGCTCCATTACTTCATTTGTGAATGTTTTCTGTATTTTACCTGATTCTTCAAAGCTGTTCATTTCTTTTTTGCAGAAGTGGGACATTACACCAAATCCATTATCCCTGTATCTATTCCCACCGTGCCCCAGCTCCGCCCAGTCCTGGAGGCCATATCCAGAGGATCATCTCCCATTCCTCCAGAGCAGGTGCTTGTCAATCTGATCTACATGTGTCATATTGTAGGAGTATTACATGGTTTGTCATGTTCATTTTGTCATACTTAAGAATTTTTGATTCATACAAGCACTGGGTAAATGCATGGAGCAAATATCTGAATTAGGGCTGCACGATTAATCGATTTTAAATTGCAATCGGATTTTTTAACTAGGACAATTTTTAAAAAAGGGAAATCGTAAAATCGATTTCATCTCTCTCATGCCTCCAGGCCGCATGCTTGCGGGGCTACTGTAGGCTCCTCCTCCTATCAGTGACAGCTGTCTGTCACAGAAATGACGGGTCTCGGGGTCATCAGCCTCAGCAGAGGAGCCCAGACAGCCCTGTGCCCACACACATCCACCAGCTCCACAGATAGAATCCCTTCAGCGTGTCCTAGGTCAGCCTGTTCCACGCACAGATCCCCCAGTTTAAATAGAACCCATGGGGATCACTCATATTAACGTGGTCCACGCACGCACGACTGATGCCTGTCACCGACTTACATTGGTATCACTTCTGTGGCCAAGGTACCCCAAAAAGAAAGAAAAAAAAAAACTTTTTTTTTTAAATAATTAATTTAGTCCTCTAACTTACTAAATTTTTCATTCACAGATGTAAGTTCTGTAACACAAAACCAAATATTATTTATTTTTTAAAAGATGTTGAACTTTATTTAAAGCTGTTAGATAAATCTGGAAACAAAAAGGCTGTAAAAAACATAAGTATTTGCTCTGATTTGGACATTGTATTATAGTGTATTCCTCCTGGCAAACTTATGTTATTTTCTTGTGGTATACATTGTTTGTATACTCTACTTCATTCAATAAAGATTTAATTAAGAAAAAATAAACTTCTGTGGGTTCATCACATGATACCATCACAGATTTAAGGTCAGGGCAGTGCCTTGCATTGTGGGCTGCTCACAAAAACAACATGCTGACTTCTGTTGTCTTTTGTAGTTTTACCCAAAAATCGAAATCGAAAATCAAGTTTTTAGAGGAAAAAAATCGGGATTTTATTTTTTGCCAAAATCGTGCAGCCCTAATCTGAATGGATGTGCCATAATTTTCTTCAGTTAAACAGAGAAAAAACTGAGGTAGTCGTTTTTAGACCCAAGGAAGAACATCTTAAAATCAGTATGCAGCTCCAGTCACTTCAGTTAAAAACCTCAGACCAGGCCAGGAATCTGGGTGTTGTCATGGATTCAGACCTGAATTTTAAAAACCACATACAAGCTATTACAAAGTCAGCTTACTATCACCTCAAGAACATTTGTAGGATTAAAGGACTGACGTTGCAGCACGACCTTGAAAAACTTGTCCATGCATTTATCTTTAGTAGAGTTGACTACTGTAACAGTATCTTCTGTGGTCTGCCTAAAAAGTCTTTCAGACGACTGCAGCTGATCCAGAATGCTGCTGCTCCAGTCCTCACTAAGACCAAGAGAGTGGACCACATCAGTCCAGTTCTCAGGTCTCTATACTGGACCACATCAGTCCAGTTCTCAGGTCTCTACACTGGCTCCCTGTCTCTCAGAAAATAGACTTTAAAATTCTCTTACTAGCATATAAAGCACTGAATGGTTTAGGCCCAAAATCCATCAGAGACCTTCTAGTCCAGTCTGAACCATCCAGACTCCTCAGGTCATCTGGTACAGGTCTGCTCTGTGTTCCCAAAGTCAGAACTAAACATGGAGAATCAGCGTTCAGTTTCTATGCTCCGTATATCTGGAACAAACTACCAGAAAATATCAGGTCTGCTGAGAGTCTGAGTTCTTTTAAGTCCAGGTTCCAGACTCACCTGTTCACTGCTGCCTTTGGCTAAAAGGCTTTGGACTTTTTAAATTTTATATTCTCTTTCGAAACTCTGCACTGCAACTCTTACTTTAATATGTGTGTGTTTTTATATGTTTGGATTTTATGTGTTGTTTTCTTACTTGCTGTTTTTAATCACCTTTTACATGTTTCTTTTATAATGTTTTAAATGTGTTTCTTTTTCCTTGTCCTGTGTGAAGCACCTTGAATTGCCTTGTTGCTGAAACGTGCTATATAAATAAACATGCCTTGCCTTGATCAAGGAAGACAGTAGCAAAAACGGCAAGTTGATTGGACCAATATTTTGGGAGATATTAGTCATTTTGAATACAATAACCTTACAGTCACGTTGCTATGTCCAGAATGCTTTGGCGGTGACTGCTGGATAAATGCGGTACAGCATGCACAAATACACAACGGCAGAAAAACTACCACATCTAGAACCCGTGGATCCACACGGGTCAACACACTAGTACTACAGTATACTTGAGTACTGCAGGGTTTTCATGTACCTGCTTTATCTGAGAACATGCTGGACTACCGTTGGAAAGCAGTGATATCATAGTCCAATATTCTTGGGTGTAAATGTGAGGCAAAAAAGTGAAAAAAAAAAGAAAGTTCTCAGTAACATATATACAGTCCTACAAAAAAAAGCTGCCACCTAGATTTAACTAAACTACAATGGAAATAACTACAATCCTTAGTTTAACCTTAGTTTAATCCTTCTTTAAACCTTTAAAGGGCTCATATTTGTCTAAACCCACTTTTCTTAGTCTGTGGTTCATTTATTTGTGTATTTGGACCCTGATAGTTCATACAGTTTGAATTTGAACCCTCCAGCTGCTGCAAAACTATCTTTATATTCATTTGGGCAAAAATCCAGTGGATTTCTACAGCCTGTTTGAATTCCTTCTTAATTAGTTCCATCTGTAACTAGTTCCGTCTCCACATTTGCACATATAAGGTCCAGACTTCAGACGAACATTTCTCCAGTTTGATATAATTGTTTGTCAGCAGCAGCGGTTGTAGTCCGTACTGAAAATATGTCCAAAGTTGGAGCCCATTCCCTAAAATGTTCAGACGTTGGTTGAACGGGACAGAGCAGCACAGCCAACAACCTGGAGGGGGCGGGGCCTGAAGTGGTTCATTTGCATTTAAAGGGCCAGCGCTCCAAACCACCTTTCTGGTGTCATTACTCAGAAATAGGGTTGAAGATGGACCTGTGGAGTTGAATTAATGTAGAATCCAGACCCAAGCAGAGCATTTACAGTTTATGGAGACCACAGGAAAATGTTGGAAAATGAAGAATTCCATTTAAACAAGCAAAATATCACTCCTTTAACTGATGCGGTAGCCTGTCGTTTTTGAAACTTCATCAGTTTGATAGAAGCATAAAGACTGGACTGTGTTTAAATGGATAAAGGTCATGTGTGTAATGAGTCCAGACTGACCCTGTTCCAGAGTGATGGGAACATCTGGGTAAGAAGAGAAGCAGATGAAGGGTTTACCCATCATGCCTAGTGCCTACAGTACAAGCCTGGGGGGTCAGTGTTATGATCTGGGCAGAAGTTTATGGAAACAATGCCATGGTGAATGTGTCCCATAAAATACAAAATATTAGAATGTGGGACATTTTTTGTCCAGGCTGTGTAAATTAACACCATCTGATGTTGAAAACAGGAACAGTTCCAGTAACAGGATATTAAAGGGATGTGTGGAAGAGCTGAACTGAATTAGATTTTTACAGAAAATCACAGATGAACTAAAAATAAGTTTTTACGTTTTACTTTTGAACACAAATGTCTAGTTTTCTACATCTTAGATTTTTAAAAGAGGCTTGATTTTTAAAATGTTTTGGGGGGAATTTATTATTTTTATTTTGCATCATTGTGTGCCTTCAAAACCTTCAACCTGATTTCAAACTTTGAAAATATGAAAAGGAAGTGTAAGTGGCAACAAGACTGTGGACTCTGTTCACTGCAACAAAGGGGTGTCTAAAAACAAGATAAAAACACTAAATCTGAGGAAAAAGGTCCTCAAAATGAGTGAAATATCTGTCCATGCAGCAAGAGAATTTCACTGGACAAGATTTCTTAAATTAAAACTGTTATATCTAGAAATAATCATTTCTACAGATGTATAAACACTTAAAATAAGAAATTAACTCTTAAAATAAGATAAATATCTAACGCTTCTAAATCTAAGTTGTTGTTTTTTTTTTATCTTGGTAAGAACCAAATAATTTGCAGTGTATATTAATGAAGTGGAGTTCAGTTTGGTTTGTACTGAAGCAGTTGTAAATACATGAACTGGTGCAGTTCAGGTCAGTGTAGTTTCAGTTCAGTGTAGTTTCACTTTAACTTGAGTAAATGCAGTTTCTGTCTGAAAAATGTCTCTGTCCATTTGTTGGAGTGAAGGGTGCGTCTGCTTTTTCCACCTCTGATCAGATGTCACAGCTATTTTGTCTGTTTTTTTGTTTAGTTGCTGAAGGCATCAGATCAGCCAGGGACCAGGAGTCCTGACCTCCGCTCTGAGTCCAGAGACAGCCCTGTGAAGGGGGTCCAGCAGGACCACATGCCTGTCCAGCCTCCCCTCCAGACCAACACCAGCTCTCTGCAGCTCAACTCTCTGACTCTCAGCTCCCGCTCTCTGACCCTTAAACACAGCGGTCGCCACGGCAGTAAATCCCAGCTACCCAACATGCATTCTGACAGCATCGGATCCAACCCCCCACCGGGCTCCGTCCCCTCCTCCGGTCTGCTGCCGAACCACAGCAGCCTCTCCTACGATAACCTCATCAACTCTGAGGGGCCACAGTTCCTGGGCCAGAGGGGGGCCCCATCCGTGGGCTACCACCCTCACTTTATGACCCTGGGCTCCGATGGGACTCTGATCCAGCGGCCCTCTCCTCACGCCTACAGTCCTGTGTTTATGGGGGTCACTCGACAGTCTCCTCAGCCCAGGGACCCGTCACCGTCTCTGCAGGGCCTTTCATCCAGGGATCCATCTCCTTCCTTCCAGGGTTTCATTCAGCGAGATCCCTCCCCTGCTTTTCAAGGGCTCATGCCGAGGGATCTGGTCTCTCAAAGCCTAACATCAAGAGACGTCCCCCCTCCAAGTCTGGCCATGCGAGACGTGACATCTCACAGTCTTCGTGACAGCCTTCGTGATCTTGGCGCGCAGGGACTGACACCTCCAAAGTCTGCTACCGTCCGCTACGACAACTTTTCCAAAACCATCATGGCGTCAATTCAGGAGAGGCGGGAGATGGAAGAAAGGGACCGGATGCTGCGTCTCCAGGCCAGATCACAGGCCCTCTACGGGCCAGACGTCGGGGTCTACGACATCCCGAGCAGGCGCAGCCTACCTCCAGATAACATCAGACCCCCAGGTTCCCGTGGGCCAACTCCACCAGCGTATGGATCCAGGGAGTTCCTGATGAGCACAGGTATCCTTGGTTATGGTATAAGGAGCTCGCCTCTGTCCAGCTCCTCCACGTCTTCTCTGACTCGAGGTCCGAAAACATCGAGTTCTCCTCTGCAGAGCAGCAGCAGCAGCAGCTTACAGAGCAAAGGCCGGAGTTCGTCTCCAGCCTACTGCCCCCCCGACAGACACACTCAGCCTCTGCCTTCCTCCACATCCACGCTGCCCCGTTTGCCCTCCTCCTCCACTTCCTCCTCTTCCTCCACCCCCTTGTACGCCACCTATGCCACCACAAAACGATCCTCGCTGACGTACTCCTCTGAAGGGAAGGAATCAGTCGCTTTAGGAACCTTGAAATAGTAAAAAAAAAAAAAAAAGAAGAGAAAACAGTTTCCAATGGTGTGAATGAATCATCTATGCAGTGTTACTCTCAGTCTTCACAGCTCCCAAATGCTTTGTAAATAAGAGGCCGTTTGGGTCTGTCCTGTGTGGGAGGGTGTGCAACAAACATGTACAAAGTGAAGGATCAACTTGGAAACATTCATGCACATGTGGCTTGGGCTGTTTTTCATCCAGAAAAGGGGATTCTCAGGATAGATGTGCCTCCTCTAACAGAGAGAGCTCTAACAAATGCAATCACAGCAGAGGTATGTGAAGAATTATCTGTTTGTATGTGTTTTGATATTACTTTTGTGATAAAATGTATTTGCCACATTATCTGCCATGTCTCTCACGGCAAAAACCCTATTTAATGGAATTTTGTAGGTGTTTATATGAATAAAATTATTTTGTAATTTTCACTTCTGTTTTATGTTTTTCTTTCTTGTGTGAATCATCATTAATGGAAGCACTTACACAATTTGATAAATATATGCACATGTTTAAGTGTTTATATATTAAAAGAAGCTGGTGCACTGTGCTGCAAAAGGGAGGCTATATTTTACAGCTGACTATTTCACTGTACAGATATATATGAATGCATATGTCAGAGGTGGCCAACCCTGGTCCTGGACAGACACTATCCTGCATGTTTTAGATATTCCGCTTTTCCAGCACACCTGACAGTCGTTATCAGGCTTCTGCAGAGCTTGATGATAGGCTTATCATTTGAATCAGGTGTGTTGGAAGAAGGAAATATCTGAAACATCCAGGATAGTGGCTCTCTAGGACCAGGGTTGGCCACCCCTAGTACATGTATTTATGTATCAGCTAAAATTTCCTTAGGGGGTCAAATGAGTGGCCATTTTTGTCAAAAAAAAAAAGTAGTAAGAAATGCATAGAACTGTGTTGAAATGATGCTAGTACATTTGTGCACAGACTACTGATATTATTTGACAGTGGAAGCTACATTTTCAGAAATATTGGATTTTCAATAGCACGTGTATGTGAAAACTTTTGCTGGTGGACGGACGTGACATTACCCATGATGATCTGGTCAGTACCAGTACTTTATTAGTAATAAACTTATAGACTTACTATTGCTAATTCTCCTCTTATTCATAAATGTTAGTATTGTGGATCTAAAACAATAACAGCTGACACAAAAACACAAAATGTGGCAGTGGACGGATGTGACATGGTTGTTACAGATCCCATCATACTGATGCTCTGCAGCCATGTCACCGTTTACACTAATGATCCCTGTGCAAAAACTAGGATCAGAATTATTTACTGTATAGTTTATTATCATACTAAAGAGTAAATAACAAAATAGAATTGTTATTTCTTTATAAAAATGCTTATTATTAGAAAATTGTTGATTTCAAAAGTGACGTGTATCATTCTTCATGTATGTATTGGCGTAACATAAGCAGGATGGATCAGCACCATACTCCATATTGAACCTGTTAAAATAAAACGTGATATGTAGGATAGAATCTTGTAAGAAAAATTGGGGAATCTAAAAGAATAGAATATTTGTTTTTCAGGTAAATTCAGTTCAAATACTAGAAGCACTCGGAGAGCGCAGACCTCCGCCAAGGCTGATCAGTGGCCCCCCCACCCCCGATCACCACCAAAATTTAATCATTTCTTCCTTATCCCATTTCCAACAAACCCTGAAAATTTCATCCAAATCTGTCCATAACTTTTTGAGTTATGTTGCACACTAACGGACAGACAAACAAACAAACAAACAAACAAACAAACAAACCCTGACAAAAACATAACCTCCTTGGCGGAGGTAATAACTTGGCCAATTGTGACATGAAAATATAGCATTAATTGTGATGAAATTGGACATTTTTGAGCTGAAAACATAGTTCATATGACCATCAACATGTTGCAACAGAACTGAAATCCTGTAAATTTGCATAACTTGGCATTTACCGACACAAAGTTCCTGAAGTTCAGTCACATAAACTTGTGTCTCTTTTCTGCTGTGCTAAATTCTGCTTTTAATGGCTATGAAATATTAAAATTATATATATTTTTTAAATTGTTAGCTTAAGCTAAGGTCAGGGTTTTGATATTAGAAATTTAAATAATGCATAGGACTTGAATTTAGATATAGGATCGTCTGTGGCTGAAACATAACCCAGTCAGTTTAGACACACCTCAGATGTAATCCTAACCCTAAAATGGGTCAACAGTGACCTGGTTAAGGGGTAACAAAGGTGGATAAATGATTTACTGACAATGTAAAAGCAAGGAATGAGTCAGTCAGTGAAGTATGGCGCCCTCTAGTGGGCAGATTCAGGAAGTGATCATAGAGAGCAGACAAAATAATTCAAAGCCTCTGTCAGGTGTGTATGTCAGCTGTTGTTAACCTGTTTCATGTATGCATTACACTACCCAGTGGTGTCTGCTGGTCTTTAAAACAGGGGAAGCTCATCTTAGGGCTCCATCATAAAACTATTACAGCAAAGCTATCAAAAATAAAAGGAATGCTTAATTGAGGCTGTTCTGCTTCATCTATCCCATAAAACCACAGTGACACACACTTGCAGGTGTTTGACTGGACCCTTTTTCTCTTCAGCTGATGTAGTCCCTTTGTCCAACCACCTCTCTTCCACTAATATCCCATGGGGCTTAGCTCCAACAGGTACGTTTTAACATGGCTGTCAGTTCAAACGGGTTCAGCCTCTGGGACTAAACCTACTCTGTCCAACAGTTCATCTAGAGCAGGGGTGTCAGACTCCTTTTAGTTCAAGGGCCAGATTCAGATAAATTTGATCTGAAGTGGGCCGAACCAGTAAAATAATAACATGATAATATATAAATACAAATAATGTCAACTCCAAACTTTTCTCTAGAACATTAGAAGTACACATAAAATAAGATATTATAGTTAATTGGTTATCATGATAGGAAGATACTATCATATTTATTGATCATTGTATTTGGAGTAAATATTTGAGGTGGATATGTATATTATAGTTTATATTGAAAACGGTTGATTATTGCAAATCTGATTGTGTATGAGGTGACTAAAAAAAGTGTATATGAATGGTTTTTAGGGATGTTTTGTGTTATTGTAAAAAATATACAGAGGAAAATGCGTGTTAACAAAGCAAAGGAGGTGGATCTAGTTTGATTATTAGATTGTAAAAAGGGGGTGGGAGTCAGTAAGTTAAACTTCTTCCCACTCCTTTTTGAGCGCAAAATTTTTTTATTTATTTATTTGTTTTTACCATGTTGTATGATTCTTTGTTATCTGATGATTCTATGTGCTCGAAATAAACTACTACTACTACTACTACTACGACTAGTATGTTTTAGAGTGAATTTACATTATGAAAGGTTTGCATCTACAAACTATTTTTTCAAAAGATGTGACTAAAATGAACAAACTGAAAAAATAAGAGTCATTTTAACAATATTCTGCCCCAGTTTATCATTTACACATGTACATTATAATATAAAAAATACACCAAAAATTTAGTAACAGGCAGAATATTGTTAAAATTGTACTTACTTCTCTTGAGACATTTCAGGTTATTCGTATTTTTGGCAAAATTATACTTTGTTTTAGTGTAAATACATGAAAAGATTTACGTTTACAAAGAGAAAAAATTGGAGTTGTCATTATTTCTATGTTATTATGATAGTATTTTACTGGTCCTGCCCACTTCAGATTGAATTGGTCTGAATGTGGAACCTGAACTAAAAGGATTGTTAATATCTTCCGTGCAATTTTTGCATTTCACAAATTCATCCCAGGGGCATCCCAGGACTGGACCCTTTGGTGGGCCGGATTTGGCCCCCGGGCCGCATGTTTGACACCTGTGAGCTAGAGTACCTGAAGAAAACCCACACAAACATGAGGAGAACATTCAGACTCCACACAGAAAGTTCCCTGGTTGGAATCGAACCCAGGACCTTCTTGCTGTGACAGTGCTGTCCACTGCACCACCCCTATTAACCCTTTCATGCATGAATTATGAGAACCAAAGTCAAGATTTTTAGTCTTCTTTAGGCAGGAAAAAAAACAACGCAATAGCAATTTTTTTAATGACCCTATTTTTCATGGAGTTACAAAAATGTCCACTTTGCTGCACACCATGCGTTATGTGTCATTTTTGAAGCAAAGAAACATGTATTTAAAACGCAATATCAGAAAGTGGTATACTGTGTGACAACTATGAAATAATATTTTTAATGCAGCAGATCTGATGTTTTCTCACATTTCATCATACTCTAATACTAGTTTTTACTCACTTCATGGGGATAATATATAATAAAAAAAAAAAAAATTGTTTAAGTAACCTGTTAACCCTTTCATGCGTAGTGCTCACTCCAGTGGACAGTTCTTCTCCAGCTGTTCTCTTGTATATTCACAGGTTTTGTTGTTTTAGTTCCACATCAGCCGACACAGTGGACACTTCTGCACCATCCCATACACTGCAGTTCAGACCGTTACTGTAACTTTGCTGTTCTTGATAAACCTGATCTGCACTAACATGTTTGAGTGTAAATCAATAGTTAATTGTTAGACTGTAATTAGCAGATTTTTTTAAAAAACAAAAAGTATTTTTTTTTTGCATATTATCTCCATGAACTAGGAGGATTATTACTGTTATTAATTATTTAAGGAAAAGGGGTGGGATTTTAGAAGTTATGCTTCTTCTCACTCCTTTTTGAATATGCATTATATGTCTTATGTTTAAGTGTTTTTTTTTGTTTTTGTTTTTCCTTTCTTATTATGGTTGCCTTTTTATTTTCTTATTTGTGATTTTTATGTCATATTTTGGGCACCTCTTTTGTAATTCTTTCATAATTAAGAGAATCAAGATCTCCTTGTAGAATCGAACTTGGTAGTACTAGTGGGATAATTGGGAGGGTAAGACGGGGTGGTTGGGTGGATGGGAAAAGGGCATATTCTCCTTATAGTTGTCCTCATTTAAATAATGTATGTATCCTATTTTTTTTTTATTTTTATTTTTTTACAGAAACACTGTTTTATTACTGTATATGTTCATTGAAAACTTTAATAAAAACTGTTAAACTAAGTGTTTTGTTTACTTTCTTCTATTTTGACATTCATATTTGAAATAAATACATTACTCAATCAAATCAATCAATCAAATGAGTCCTAACTAGTATTAGAGTATGTTAAAATGTGAGAAAACATCAGATTAGCAGCATTAAAAAATGTTTTTGTGTCATTGTTTTCATATCACTTTCTGATATTGGGTTTTAAATACATGTTTCTGTCCTTCAAGAATAAAATGCATGGTGTAGCTGAGTGGACATTTTTGTCAATCCATGAAAAAAAAAAAAAAACCTCAATTGTATTGTTTTTCATGCCTAATGAGGAATAAATCACTCAAGAAAAGATCTGGACAAAGGTTCTAATAATTCATGCATGAAAGGGTTAATTACAGTCCAGTAACTGAAAACTGATTTACACTCAAACATTTTAGTGCAGATCAGCTTTATCAAGAACAGCAAAGATACAGGAATGGTTTGAATGTCAGTGTGTGGAATGGTGCAGAAGTGTCAACTGTGTTGGCTGATATGGAACTAAAACAAAATCCCTGAATATATAAGAGAACAGCTGTAGAATTGCTGTCCACTGCAGTGACCACTATGCATGAAAGGGTTCAAAAATGAATGGGATTTTTAAAAATTTAAACACAAAATAAATCATGACCACTTAGAATTTATTGACATCTATTATTCTAAGTTAGAAATGTTCTCTGACATGGACACCAAACGTCAGTATAATAATGTAATATAATCTTTTGGCATAAACATGTCCATAAAGCTCTTTCCACAAAGAAAACACGAGACATGAGTTAGTAAAATTCGATTTCAATTCATAAATCTAAAATATAACTATCGTCTATGTTGTGCGATGGTTAAAGTTTCCCTATAATCAGAGAATCATTTTGTAAGTTCATAACCATTTTAATAGATATTGTGATGGGCATACTTCAGGGTAAGAAAAACAGAAAAATGTGTGCAAATATTCAATCTTTGAAGTGAATACTGTATATCAAAAATGACAGAGATTATCTACAAAAAAAAATCCCATTTATGCGTTCATTTAAGTTTCTCAGGCAGCATCAACAGCCTCCTCCTCTAACCGTCCTTCCATGTCAGGACACGCTCATACATCACTCACACTCTTTTGGATAGAAATATTTCCGACAACAGAAACTTTTACTACGACAATCACACATTTTTGTTTAGGTAGTAAATGACAAGATTTGACACTTTGAGGTTGGAGCTTTTCATCTGAGTTATTGTTGCACTTGACCTTTGAGTAGGTAGAGACGCTGAGATGACACTTGAAAGGCCGCGCTGCTCTCCATCCTTGGCAGAGATTTACATCACAGCTAAATAGCCGACAGATGTCCCACCAGGATGGTAAACCCAGACAGATGGCAAAAAAATGCTCACACAGTCACTTGCATTGACTTTAGCTAAAAACACTGGTCTACAATTTTTTTTTTTAGAAATTGTCTGCCTTAGAGATTAAATGTACTAAATGTTACATATTTTTACAAGATTAATTGGAAAACAAACGACAAACGTACTGGTTTGTTAATGTTTTCAAAGTATATGATAAAGTGTTATTCCACATATATGTTGGTTTATGCTCATTTATCTAATAGATTTATAAATGTTCCACTGATAGAACCCGTAAACTGCATGTATTGTCATGTGCAGACAGTGTTTTGAAGTGGATCTGGTAGATCTGAGCAGAGGTGATTTCTCACAGACTGCAAGGGAAGCCTGGCTTCCCCTAAAATTACAAAAATTAAATGGTCAAATATGTTCGGTTGTGTTGACATTTCATTGACTATAAATGTGTTAGAACAAGTTCATCTCACAGACGAGTTCGTTCAGAATCAGCTTTGTCACAAATCATCAGACTCGATGTTGTTCACTTCTCATACATTCCCGTTGCGCTGTTTTCTCATTCGATCTCTGCTCAGTGCATTTGTCCGTAGACGCTCAGCGTCCATGCACTTCAATGGGACTGAGTGGAACTGTTTTTTTCATTGCCTCAAAACTGGACGGTAATTGGATAAATGCCACGATGTTGTCCCACCCCTGGATGCCAGGTGTCTCTGGGGGTGAATAGAGCTGTGGGTGGAGCTCGGCTGGACTGGACGCCAGGCTTCCATGTGCTGACTGGGGGATCAGTCGGAAGGCTGAATCCCGTTTGATTGACAGCTGTTTTGAGATCTGCTCCTTCACTGACACAGTTCAGTTTAATACCGTCGCACATTCTGCTGTGAAATCAAGAGAGAAACCACTACGAAATTACTCGTTTATTTCTTGGACTGTAAATAAAACACACTCACTGTACTTCCTTGTTTCAATTGAAAATAATTTCAGCGTTTTCTTGTTTCAGTTACATAATTTAATCATTTCTTGTTCAAGTTTAATATCGTTTTGTAGATAGTTAAATCAATCAAACTGTCGGCTAGGTCAGAGTGAAAGGAGCGTCTCTTGTTTAAAAAGGCTGAAGTCTTACACCCACAACACAATGGGCCAAGGCCGTCTGAGCAGCCCAGCTCTGCTGGACATTGAGAGGACACTGGTCCAGTCCCTGGAAAAGACGCCTACTTGGTACGATAAGGTCACTGACCATTTTCTTAAAAAGGAACAGAGGGCTGAATTTATGTTTAAATAACTTGACAATTTTTTTTGATGTAAGCTGACAATGAGCTTCCCCTGTCTGAAGGACGAGCAGCCACCACTGGATCTGAGACAAATGTCCCTTTGGAGTTAAAACCATTCTCTCGTTAATTCTTGAATTTCACATTTTTACCTAAGACTGTGTCTTGGAAAAGCCTCAGTCACAAAGTTTCTTATGAACGATGGGTTCATACAAATCTTCCGGTTCCGAACCCTAATAACAACGTAATGTGTTTTTGTGATCTACTTGCAGCCAGTGCAGGAACATGTGGGTTCTGGGAAGGCCTCCTGATTCACGAACGTAGTGCGTTGTTTTCTGGTTGTTCATAAGGCATTTGTTAGCATGCCCCGCAAAAGGGGGTTTTTGTACTGCGTTCGTGGAAAATCTTGGACAAGATCACCCACCTGGCTATGAACTTAGGAACAGTCCACGAACACTCTATTCTTACAAGTTCGCCTTGAGAATTCGTACAAAATGGTCCATAAATCGTTTGCACGTTGTTCATAGCCATTCGCATTTGGGACTGAGGCTAAACATTTTTGACTTGATTTTTCTTCATCAGTGACTCAAACATGGGAAAATTTCCACAATTTTTTTTACTCTGGAAGCATTTGACTCGCACACCAGCGTCACATGACAACAACAAAGGATACAGAGCTGGAACAAAGCATGTGCCCATGTGCCACTGAGCAACATGTGAAACGTCAACAACAGAGATCTGGGATTCTCAGAGCGGCTGCCAAAAAATGTCTAACACAACCGCAGATCTTATTAGATGCCTTTTTGTTCTGAACACAATCCTGCTGAATTCAGCTGAGAGAGATGAGAAACGTGTCAGAGCAGGAAAAATCAAAGCAGCATTAGACGGAAACGAGGATGTGGAGGAGCTGCAGTCGATGCAGTTTACATTCACAGCTCATCAAACATTTGATGATTATTCATAAAGAGAGGAATAGAAGCATAAAGCAATGCAACCAAACAGCATTTATAGCTACAGCTATACAAATTTAAAGGATATATGATACACACACACACACACCTACACACACACACACACACACACACACACACACACACACACACACACACACACACACACACATATATATTCTAAACTGAATGAGACACACTGAGTATGAATACATGTATCCTGCATTTAATGTGTCTTGATAAATGTTCATAATCTAACGGGAATTTTAACTTGAAGGAATTTACTAATTTGTACCAGATTATTCATCATTGTTCATATATTCGTATTCTTCTGGACAAGAGTAGGAACAAGCACATCAGAGGGACAGACCAGATTGGACAATTTGGGGACGAAGTGAGAAGGTCCAGATTCAGATGGTTTGGACAAGTACAGAGGAGGGAGAGTGAATGATAATGGTAGAAGGATGATGAAGACAGAGGTACCAGACAGGAAGCAAAGAGGATGATAGAAGAGGAGATTTATGGATGTGGTGGAGGAGGACATGGTAGTTAGTGTGAAAGAAGAAGATGCAGGAGGCAGATAAAAGCAGACGATCTGCTGTGGTGCCCCCTGAAGGGAGCAGCTGAAAGTACAAGTAGTGTTAGAAGAAGAAGTAGAAGTGGTGGTAGAAGTAGAAGGAGTAGTAGAAGTAGAAGTAGAAGTAATAGAAGTAGAAGTAGAGGTAGAAGTAGTGGTAGAAGTAGAAGTAGTGGTAGAAGTAGTAGCAGAAGTAGAAGTAGACGTAGTGGTAGAAGTAGTAGTAGAAGTAGTGGTAGAAGTAGAAGTAGTAGTAGAAGTAGTGGTAGAAGTAGGAGTAGGAGTAGAAGTAGAAGTAATGATAGAAGTAGTGGTAGAAGTAGAAGTAGTGGTAGAAGTAGAAGTAGAGATAGAAGTAGTGGTAGAAGTAGAAGTAGTGGTAGAAGTAGAAGTAGAGATAGAAGTAGTGGTAGAAGTAGAATTAGTAGTAGTAGAAGTAGTGGTAGAAGAAGAAGTAGTGGTAGAAGTAGTAGTAGAAGTAGTGGTAGAAGAAGAAGTAGTGGTAGAAGTAGTAGTAGAAGTAGTGGTAGAAGTAGAAATAGTAATAGAAGTAGTGGTAGAAGTAGAAGTAGTAATAGAAGTAGAAGTAGTGGTAGAAGTAGTGGTAGAAGTAGAAGTAAAAGTAGAAGTTGTGGTAGAAGTAGAAGTAGTGGTAGAAGTAGAAGTAGTGCTAGAAATAGAAGTAAGTAGAAGTAGAAAAGTAGAAGTAGAAGTAGTGGTAGAAGTACTGGCAGAAGTAGCAGTAGTGGTAGAAGTAGAAGTGGTGCTAGAAGTCGAAGTACTGCTAGAAGTAGTAGTAGAAGTAGAAGTAGTAGTAGTGGTAGAAGTAGTGATAGAAGTAGAAGTAGTGGTAGAAGTAGAAGTAGTAATAGAGGCAGAAGTAGTGGTAGAAGTAGAAGTAGTGCTAGAAGTAGAAGTAGTAATAGTGGTAGAAGTAGTGGTAGAAATAGTGGTAGAAGTAGAAGTAGTGGTAGTGGTAGAAGCAGAAGTAGAAGTAGAGGTAGTAGTTTTTTTTTTTTTTTTTTTTTATCAATTATTAGAAATTCCAGGTGGCCCCATTTGAGTTCCAGGTGACCCCACATGGGGTTCCAACCCTGAAGTTGAAGAACACTGTCCTAGAGGGGTCATTGGAGTCTGCCCATTCAGTCTACATGTGTTGGATTATGAGGATTTGGAGAAGGCTTTCAGCTGTCTGTCAGGTTATCCTTTTGGGGGTTTGCTTCAGGAGTATGTGGTTCATGGCCTGCGGCTGTGGGCTGTTAGGTCCCTGTATGACTGGAACCAGAGCTTGGTTCACATTGCTGGTAGTAGTCACATTTGTTCCCATATGGGTTGGGCTCCATCAGGGCTGCCCTTTGTCATTTACTCTGTTCATAATTTTTATGGACAGAATTTCTAGGTGCAGCTAGGGGGCAGAAGTGGTCCAGTTTGGCAGTGTTAGGGTTGCATCTCTGCTTTTTGCAGATGATGTCTTGTTGGTTTCATCAAACTGTGACCTCCATCTTGCACTGGGATAGTTTTCAGCCAAGTGTGAAGCAGCCAGGATGTAGATTAGCACCTCCAAGTTCAAGGCCATGGTTCTCAGTTGGAAAAGGATGGACTGCCTTCTCTGGGGTGGAGATGAGTTGCTGCCTCAAGTGGAGGAGTTAAAGTATCTCAGGTTCACTCTTGTTCATGAGTGAGGGAAGGATGGAGCATGAGTTACAGGCAGATCTACGTTCCTACTCTCACCTATGGTAGGGTGACCATATTTTGATTTCCAAAAATTTCCGCCTTGAGATACGTATATGATACTCAAAGTTACCTTAGAAATTTAATATATTTAAAGTAGGCCTTCTCTGTATGGATTAAAAATTGAGTTATACAACAAAATTATCTTCATAACCAAAGACACAAATTCAGATTCTGCGAGGTTATTCAACATGCTTTATTTAAAAAAAAAATGTCTGTCATGAGTCTCAAAATAAAATAAATTGAAAAAATTTATTTTAATCTCGGGAAAAATTTTCTTCATATATATATATACATATATATATATATATATATATATATATATATATATATATATATATATATATATATATATATATATATATATATATGTGTATATATATATATGTACATAAATATTTCTTCAGTTGTCTTTCTTCATTCTTTTGTCTGCCCACCCATATTTGGCGGTAGAGCCGATCTGACACAGTAGTTTTCGGTTGCTCTACAAAGAAGCATGAAAGTCTTTGCCAGAAGTGTCTTTGAAGTTGTATTGCACAAACAGAATCCCATTCAGTGACTCTTTGGTCTACTGGCTCTGCATCAGTGAGAAAACCCTCTCAACATTTGCATTATGAGAGGAAAGTGCAAAGACAAACTGCAATCTTCAGGAGTTCTGAGTAAGCTGCAATGCTTTTGGTCTTCTCAAAATATTTGGCCTACACCACCGGTCAAAAGTTTTAGAACACCCCAATTTTTCCAGTTTTGTATTGAAATTCAAGCAGTTCCAGTCCAATGAGCAGCTTGAAATGGTACAAAGGTAAGTGGTGAACTGCCAGAAGTAAAAAAAACAACAACAACAACAACAACAACTAACAACTTAAAGCAGTTCTGCAGCAATGGAGGTTGATCAAGCCTGGAAAGTTGGTGCTACCAATTCCTCTAGGTGTCCCAACGTTTGTGAATTCCTTCCAACCCCCTCTGTCTGCATAAAAGTAGTGTTGGAACACACTTTGGTACCATACCGTTGTGAGCATTATTTGAACAGTATTGAACAGTAAGGTGTTATGGACTGATCAAACCTGCAACTGGAAGTCTTCTCTTCACAGTTGAAAGTGAGACTTGCTTACTTTGACCACTATCTTCAATGTGCTTGAAGCTGTTGTCCTGTGAGTCTCCTATCACTCCAGCTGTTGACCGTCATAAACTTGTCTTCTGATTCTGTTGTGTCTTCGGCTCTGCCAGACCTCCTCCTGTCAGCATTTCCCCCAGTTTCTGAGTGCCTTTGGATGGTGAAGGAAACTGGATTTACTGACACCTGGACTTTCTTGGACATTTCTCTGTAGGACAGACCTACATTTTTAAGTGTTATGATGGTCTGTCTCTCTTCTATTGTTAATTGCCTTTTCCTCTTTTCCATTTTTATAGTAACACACTACTTTCTGCAGTATAATTCTGTTCAAATAATGCTCATAATGGTATGGTACCAAAGTGTGTTCCAACACTACTTTTATGCAGACAGAGGGGGTTGGAAGGAATTCAGAAACGTTGGGACACCTGTAGGAATTGGTAGCACCAACTTTTGATCAACCTCCATTGCTGCAGAACTGCTTTAAGTTGTTAACCCATTTCTTGTTCACCTTTTTGTATAATTCTGAAATGTACATTATTTTTCAGTTTTGTTTAACCTTACCTTTTTTTTTTTTTAACCTCTGGCAGTTCACCGCTTACCTTTGTACCATTTCAAGCTGTTCATTGGACTTGAACTGCTTGAATTTCCATACAAAACTGGAAAAATTGGTGTGTTCTAAAACTTTTGACCGGTAGTGTACATTTGGTGTACCTGCAGGCCACTGAATTCCTCATTACTGTACCTGTCTTTGAATTTCTTCAGATTGGTGACCTGATCAAAACATCTGACATCATCAGTTGGCACCCTAACCTAGGAGACAATCCTAGGTACTTGATGCAGAACTCCACATCATTCCAATCTGGTGGTTCACTCAAATCTAGAAACATGAATGTCGAGAACTTTTCCACGGGAGTCATCCACTTCTCCAGATACTCCAGACATGTACTGTACAGGCTCTGGACATCAGCACAGATCTGGTCAGAGCCCTCATCCAGTCCATCTCCTATGCCTTTGTGCCGGTAGTTACTCAACTTTAAAGGATATGAGTTGTTGCAATTGAGAAGAATGCTTTGGGTGTTGTTGGATGATTTTCTTCACCTCCATAATGGAGTTGTTCACCTTTTCCATTTCTTGAATGTGGGTGTGGAACACAGACGTGTGAGTGGATGTGCCAGAGGTAGATCTCACTGAAGTTGTTTTCAAAACAAACTTCTGGATCACTATGGGTGGCATTTGCTGAGAGACAAAGAATGCCTTTAAAGCTGGAAACATATTTGTCATCCTGTCAGTGCCTGAGAACAATGACAGCGATGTACTCAATGTTTACAGTAGTCCTTCAGGTTCTGTGTGCATACAGTGTATATGATCATGGCATTCTCAAGGTCAACATCTCTTGTGTCTGTCCCATAATGAACACAATTATTCAGTATTTGTGCTGAACACTCTTAGATGTCTACCTAGAACAGTGTTTCGCAACCTTTTTGAGCCACAGCACATATTTTACATTGAACAATCACAAGGCACATCACCAAACAAAAATGTCACAAAAAGTATGTTTATTGAAATATAACTCAAACCTAGTCTCAATTTACTTCCTTAGTGTGAAACCTGGGCCTTTTTAGTTGAACACAAAGCTGATATTCATGCAGGAATTGAAGAAAGACACACACAAATCTTCCTCAACAGCTCTGTCTCTCTGAGTCTCTGTCTTTTTTCGGGGGGGAGCACATCGGGGGTGCTAGGGCACACTGTTGCAGGGCATTTGGAATAAGAAAGCTGAGAGGGGTGCGTCAGCGACCCCTCGAATGGACCCCTGGATTGAGGTCTGTTGTATAATAGTATGGGAGGTATACCCCCCCACCCCCAACCTGATAACCCGGGGTTCATGGGTAAAATCACTATTGAGGGGGTTTTATCAACAGAACGTACTGCATCAGGGCCGGTTTACTTTCACTTTTGTTTTTTATTTTGCTAAGGGAAACAGGAGACTGTTGTAGTGGAGTGGATCATTGGTGCGTGCAGTTGTATGTATCTATATCACGCTGCTCGCTCACAGTACCAATCAGGTGAAATTGGATCATTTTCCACGGCACACCTGATGATTTCTCACGGCACACTCGTGCCACGGCACACTGGTTGGTAAACACTGACCTAGAAGAAGGTTCTAAATAGAGAACAAATTGCTTACTCAATTTTTTTTTTGTCTCACTCCCATACTCCCATTTCTTCTTTTGCATTTTGAAACTCTACGCAGAACCTTTTTAAGATCCAACAGTGCAAAATGTGAATTCTTGCAATTTTTCAACTGGTCTTAAAATTTTGATCAGGAGTGTATCTTTTCGGCGGGACTGGGAACGCCTTGGAATGCCCTGGAGGAACTAGAGGAGGTGGAGGGGAGAGGAAAGTCTGGGCTTCTCTGTTCAAGCTGCTGACCCCATGACCTGGACCTGGAAGAAGATGGATGGATTCACTGAAGGTCTGTTCAGTCACTTCATAAACAAAAGGAATCATGTCATACTTGTAGCCCTGCTTAATCACTAAAATAGTTACACTTGAGATACTGTATCAGTCCTGCTGTTATAGTTAGAGAAATACCCTTCTGTATTGTGTGTCTGAAATATATACTGATCGTAACAATGTTGTAATCTTGCATTAGTCAAACCAGGTGACTTAAAAACTTTATGACAACCCATTACCTTCATTACATTACATTAAACCACCAACAACAAACTACAACAGCCTCAGTAAATCCCTTCAAACACCAGCACCACTCAGCAAACAGCCAGACATAAACTATAAAAAAGTGCAATGTGTACACAAAAATGAGTGATGGGTAGAATCTGCATTCATAAGAATACCCCGAATAGTCAGAGGAGCAGTTTGACTATATGCAGCTGGTGAAAATTTCTGTGGAATGGGTCGAGAATGTCTGTAGCTTTCAGTAGTATATTGCAAATTGCAATAAATCTTTGAGAGCAATGTCTGAACCCTCTGAAATAAAAAGGGAGCTGCACAGATACGGTTAAAGGGAAATTTAAGAAGAATATTTTGACACGAAACACTGCAGAAACTTCCTGAATTTGAAATTTGTAGACAGACAGACATAAAAAAGTAGACAGAAATGTGTTGTACCAAGTGCAGTTTAATTGTTAAATTGTTGAACTGGATTAATTGCCTGTAACTGAACCCCAAGCTCTCTATGTTTTACTGTCTATTTTAATGTTGTTTTTTCCTCTAAATTATGTTCCATCTCTTTTAAATATATCCTGCATTGTTGTGTAGAACCAAAGGCAATTTTCCACTCAGTGGACAATGAAGTTCCATCTAACCCAACTTAAAATTCCCTTATTATTAAAATAAACCTTCATAAAATGCCTTTATTCTCTAGGCATGGTGATATTGATACCAATAAACAAACTGAATATCATCCCTTCATCAGACTTACTAGGTTTTAAAGGAGTGATATTTTGTTTTTTTAAATGGAATACTTCATTTCCAACATTTCCCTGTGGTCTCCATAAACTGTAAATGCTCTGCTTGGGTCTGAATTCTTCATTAATTCAACTCCACAGGTCCATCTTCAACCCTATTTCTGAGTAATGACACCAGAAAGGTGGTTTGGAGCACTGGCCCTTTAAATGCACATGAGCCACTTCAGGCCCCGCCCCCTCCAGGCTGTTGGCTGTGCCGCTCTGTCCCGTTCAACCAATAACTGAACATTTTAGGTAATGGGCTCCAAGTTTGGACATATTTTCAGTCTGGACTACAACTACTGCTACTGATAAACAGTTATGGAGAAATACTGGAGAAATGTTCATCTGAAGTCTGGACCTAATATGTGCAAATGTGGAGACAGAACTAGTTATAGACGTAACAAATTAAGAAGGAATTGAAACAGGTTGTAGAAATCCACTGGATTTTTGCCCAAATGAATATAAAGATAGTTTTGCAGCAGCTGGAGGGTTCAAATTCAAACTGTATGAACTATTAGGGTCCAAATACACAAAGAAATGAGCCAAAGACTAAGAAAAGTGGGTTTAGACAAATATGAGCCCTTTAAGATAACCCTGCCATGATTATAAAGGCATTTTAATTGTAGAAAAAATGTGTGCCTGTGTCAAAGTTTTCTTGAATATTTAATTTCTTTAAAAATATGCATAGCTTGGGTTAAGTGTCCCTTTATGAAGTGAAAGGGTAAGTTATGATAGTGCACTTTAATCACAGAATAGATGAGCTTCTTTAGTCGCTAGTCAATAGGGATGTGACAAAAATTCGATTCATATAAAAATCGCGATTCTCATTTACTACGATTCAGAATCGATTTAAAATGTCCCCAAATCAATTTTAAAACATAAAACAAATCTGCCGGTAGTCTGCCTCCGTTTTGTATGCGGGATGTCCTGACGTCATCACGCCGTCGGTTCTGGAACATATGCATGCGCGGTAAGCTCTAAAACAAAGAGGAAACTAATGGAGGAGGTAGGGTTAGCTGTTAGCGGCTAACGCGATTAGTGGTTAGGGTTAGCGATTAGCGCGATTAGTGGCTAGCGCATTGACACATCATCAAATGGTGTTAAATAATACTAAATAATACGCGAAGGGATGAAAATGCGTACGTATAGCACAGCAACTGCAATAAACTGGTGTCACATACAACACGATTTCATGAGCTCAGTCTGTCAGCTGCATCACCCAGAGTTTAAGGACGGTGTAGAGTTAGACACCAGCGGCAAACCAACGAACACTGCTGTGCCTCACCAAACTCCCTACCAAGCATGGATAAATGTTTAAAACTGAATAAAAGTCAAAAAGACATTTGAATGTGTGCATTTGTCATTCTGTCTTCCAAGCAGACTGGAGTAGATCATGAGGATCCTTTACACACCTATAGTCTGAAGTAGAAGGGTCATTCCATAAAATTTCATCAAGTGGTCCCCACCTGACCCTCTCAGATTTTTTCCAATTTTTTGCATACTTCTAGTACATTATATATGATGGAAAAATCCAAAATTTCAAGGCTTAATTGTAAATAGTTCCAAAGTTATGACCATTTGAAGTAGGTAGGGGGTACCCTAAAATTGCGACCAAAATTAAGACTTGAAATTTTTGTCTATTTTCAGGCTTCTATAACTTCTGAACAACAAGAGCTAGAGGTCTGAAATTTTCAGAATCATTTCACAGGAATCTATAGTCCTAAGAAATGTGAAAATATTTACTTAAAATTTATAATTGCATGTTACAGAGAATGACAAAGTTGAGATTTTATCCATCGCGAACTTCTAAAATGCTACATTTGGCCACTCATTACATAAAAAACTAATCATCGTATTCATTAGAAATTTAATGTGCTATATCTTGGCTACTTAGGGAATGGATCTGTGGAAAATGAAGGTCTTATGTTATGTTATGTATGATATATGAACAGCTTAAAATCAAAAATATCTGTCCGACCTTTGGATTCAAAGGTCAATAGCAGCATGTGGGGTAGGTAGTATTACAAAATAAAAGACCCCATGTGAAAGTACAGGAATTGCCCTAAATTTTGACACCAAGCACAACTCCCCTACCTACTTCAAATAGTCATAACTTTGAAATTATTTACAATTAAGCCTTGAAATTTTGGATTTTCCCATATATAATGTTCTACAAGTATGTAAAAAATTAGAAAAATCTGAGAGGGTCAGGTGGGAAATTTTCTTAAAATCTGTTGATTTCATATGGAATGACCCAGAAATCGTTATGAATCAAATTGTTTTGATTCGAAAACTGTTTTGAATCGAAAATCGATTTTGAATCGAATTGTAGCCCCAAAAATCGGAATCGAATCAAATCATGAGATAATAAAAGATTCCCATCCCTACTAGTTAATGGTAACAATAAACAGAGGCTCTGAGACCAAGGAGCTGCGAACTTCTGGTGATTACAGTTTCATAGTTCAGTCAAATTCAGGTTATTTGTCTCTGGATGACATACTGTTGCCATGGTTTTCTTTTATTTAGATGCGTTATTTAATTGTGGCAAATGCAGCAATAACACAGAAAAAAAAAGCAGCTTGTAGTGACCTCCACACAGCAGCTGATTTCACTGTAATCAATCTCTAAGTCCTTAAATCCTGTCTGATAGCTCTTCAGATGCAGACTCTGACCTACATTTGTGTGGCTGCCTCCTCTGTGTGAGTGTCTCTCTCTCACTCTCTCTTTTTCTCAGCTCATTGATATGCCTGATCATCAGAGGCATCGCTGAACTGGCTGATTGTCATTTTCAGCTGCAGTGCTGCTGATGCATTTTATTTCCTCCTCTCCGGTCTCTGTTGGTGTGATTAAGCACTTGCTGCTGTGACACTTGACAAGGAAGACTTGGATTAATGAAACCCTGACTTGTTTCTCCCTCAGCACGGGGAGTCAGAATATTTACATTATTTCTCAGATGAGGAGATGCTTTGTGGTGCTGCTTAAGGACAAACTGGAGGGTCCTTGAGAGGCAGCATACATGTGATGTCAGTCAGTAGAATTCACTGAACTTACATCTGCTTCATATTAGGGTGCTATGCTACTAAGCAACAAACTTGGGCCCAATTCCAATTCACCCCCCCACCCCCATCCCCATCCCTACCCCTTGGCCCTTGCACTTAACACTTCCCCCTTGAAACAGAGAAGGGTTAGAGGTTGAAACATTCCTCTAAGAAATGGTCCAACTCTTTGCGAACTGTTACATCATCAACAGTCATCGATGCCGCTATTAACAGATGCGAAAAATTTGTGTCCGAAAGTATTCATCATGTCGTCAGCAGCTGGAACCGTCTCTGTTCCATGGGGCTTTGGTCATCTTTTTACCGCTATCGACTATAAACCACAGAAATGCGATCTATAACACATTGAAAGGGCATTAAACAGTTGATCGAATGATTAAGTTGTTTACAAAGAAAATCCGTACATTTGTGTGTTTCTTTCATCACACTGCTGCACTTTTTTGCTGTGTTTACCTCCATCTGACCAATGATTCAAACAGAATTTTGTGAAATTTCTCCTACCCCTCCTTTCTTAGTGTGGTCCTGGAAAATGTCAGTTTTGAGAAGCTATACAGCCCTGCGCCTTAGCCTTTCCCCTCCGACTAATCGAGAATTGGGACAACACTACCCCTTCATGTGTATGTGCAAAACAGAGGGGTAGGGGTAAGGGGGAGGGGCCAAGGGGTGAATAGAGTGTATGCACATATGCCACTTCCCCCCTGGGCCCCGCCCTCTAAAGAGGGGCGGGGAAACAGCTGTGAAACAGCTGTTAGGGTTTTTGCCACTCAGACTGAGTGGCAAAAACCAACTTGCTCAACATGACGGAGTATAGCAGTAAACACAGCCAGACCGGGAAAATGTGAAATATGAAATTAAATTATGGACAATTGGACTGGACATGGATCTGTACGAGCTACCAAAGAACGAGTGGTCCATGAACACTGACATGTGGACAGAAATGGAGTATCCTGACATCCAGGGTGGAGGGGATCAGCACTATTTTTACCTGATACAAATATACATGGTTTCATCATGACTGACAACCAGGGTCCAAAACTAGGGCCCAGAACCAGCTGATCCACAGTGCATTTACAGTAGACCGTGGACTGACCCCAGTGAATATATGCGTGATCTACTGGGACTGAGGAGATTTACTGAGTCTAGTTCAGATCAAGTACTTTATACAACACACATACTACTGCTGTGGACCAGCAGGGGACGACTTTACTCTGGGAAATTATGATATTTCTCCCACCTGTTTTTAAATTCCGACATTATTCTTGTAATATTATGGCTTTACTGTCGGAATATGACGACTTTAATATCATAACATTGCGATTCTTTGTGTATTCAACTTTATTCTCATAAAATTACGGGTTTTATATCAATATTTTATGACTTTATACTCATAGTGACAAGTGTTTTTATTTTCTTATGTGGCCCTAATACTCCGTCGTAGCTTTATTCTCCAGTTCCTCCGTATTTGAAAAACTAGGTTAGCCTCAGTTTCAGTTAGTTTACTAATCATGTAGGAGCACAAGGTTCAGAATCACAAAATGAAGACAAAAACCATGAAAGATCCGATCATGAAACCAAGAGCTGCACTAAGAAGTAACGTTAGCCAAAACAATACGTCATTTAAGGTCTGATTTGACCCAAAAATACAGCATAAATTAATGTTACCAATCAATCGCACAACAGCTCTTCCCCATTTTTTTTTATTAAATATTGTACTTAAGTTTAGACAGTATTGAAGCCAACGCTGTCACTCATCTCCCTCTTTCTGCCACTCAGTGGGCGTAACTGTGGTGACTACCGCTAGCGGTGACATCACGTGCATACCCTCTATTGGGATTCAGCCTTGGACTTCCATTTGTATTGTACTATAGGAAGAGGTTTAATAACATTTGTAGAGTGGTGTTCACTGCTGCTACCACCGAAACCACAGCTTTCTCTGCCACTTTCTGGCCTTTCCCCTTCCCCTGTGCAGCCAAGATGTAACACACCAGCAGCTGAGTACTTCTAATGCCCTGCATTGTAAGCAATGCACATACACACTCATCCTATGTATGCATGTATACACTGTGATATCCACTCACTGCATAAATACTCCAATTTGCACTCTGCACATATTACAATATAAATCCACTGAAAATCTCAGCCCATTGTTGTTGATTCTGAAAAAAAAAAACAAAAACAAAACTTGTCTCTAGTTGAATGTTTGTCTATATTAGGTCTATGTTCAAGTGGGACTGGGTTCATGTTGTTTTGGGTTCATGTCAAATTCCTTGTATGTGTTCACATACTTGGCCAATAAAGCTGATCCTGATTCTGATGCACACTCCAAACAGTCAATTTGTTGAATTGTTGATAGGGATGCACCGATACCACCTTTTTCCAGACCGAGTATGAGTACCAAGCCCGGATTAACCATATGGGCAACTGGGCAATTGCCCAGGGGCCCGCGATGTCTGAAGGGCCCTGGGTAGCTCGGGCATAACGAAAATATCTGGTTATCTTTTGCTTATAAATGAAACTGTCCGCTGTCCGGAGCTATTGCACTGCACAGAAACCCTGCTCCTGCTGTCTGTGACCGTGAGCTGAGACCCTCTCCTCATTGGTCAGTCCAAAAAGCAAATCAGCTGTGACGCAAATCAACGTGCGTGCACTGAGCGGGATGTGAGACGTCAAGAACTATGCGACATACGTACGCGAATCAAAACGATGTTTACATTGCACTTTAACTCTCTTGTTGAATTCTGAGGTGACAAGTGGATTTCTGTTTAACTCTTTCTTCGCCAATGACGAGATTTTCCGTCAATCCGTGTTTTCACTGTTATGCTGTAGTTGGAGGTGTTGCGGATCATGTGAAATACTTTCCTTAGTCCAAAAACAAACAATTAAGCAGTTTTTTCGGAAAAATGAAGGACCGGGTTTAACGTTCTCGCACTGGAGTCTCCGTATCCCATGGCAACGCATCCAGCGGCAGTCACTGAATGAGGAAGTGCAGACTGTGCAGGAACCGCGCGCAGTTTCAAAAGCCTTAAAGATGATTATGGAGACAGAGTCTGACAGTTCAATATGTGATGGAGCTACAGAAGAACCATTTAGAGACAGGAACGGAGAAACAGAAAGTGAGGGAGACGGACACGGAACACGGGAAACACGGAGCGGCTCAGGTCTGACACGGAGATGGGATGGGGGGGGTGCATGGAGCGACACGGAGAAAATGACAGACAGGAGGAAGAGAGAAGAGACATTTCTAGGGGACATTCAAGGAGAAGACAGACAACCAGATGTGGGACAAGACAAAGGACAGCTAGTGTTCATCTGTTAGAGTGAGTTCAGATTCAGACTGAGGACACAGAACAGATTCAGCCGTAGAATGTCAGCAGGGACAGAGGTAAGACACTGTTGGATTTAGCTGTTGTATGAAATAAATAAATAAATACATATATTCATGCAAAGATAAATAACTGCATGTCCATATAATTATTTACAGATCAAACACAGCAGGTGGTCCAACAGGAGGATGTGGTGCAGCCAAGCAAAGGCCAGAAATCTGCAGTATTTAGTGAATTTGTTTCTTTTTTTCTTGAAAATGAGGAATATTGAAGTGTTTATATCAAAAAACTAAACTAATATGTTGTTACTTATAACTGATGTATGTCAAAGTGTAAAGTTTAGAAGGAACCTGGTGCTTTAGAAGATGTTTGGTCTAAAGTTTGGTGTGGATTCCACTAACATTTTGTGGAATGATGGAATATCTTAGAGCTGTTTGTTATTATTATTGTTGTTATAATTATTTTATTTTGTGATTTTGAATACAGTGTTACTGTTGGTAAAGAAGAAAGAGTCAAAAATGTAAATAGGAAATCAGTTTTATCTTGAAAATCAATGTCTTTGAAAAAATTCAATTTTCTCAGTTTTTTGCTCTAAATTCATTTTTTTCCTGAAAATGACCAATATTAAAATATTCATATCTCACGAACGAATGAAGATAGAATAAAATCGTTTTTTTGTGTTTAAAAGTTGAAGTGCTGTTCTTTCTTTTGATGTATTCAGTGTTCACATACTCCTAACACAACATTTTCAGTGAGCCTCCAAAGATTAGTGAAAATGACCAAAAAGGCTGGCGCTGGCTACCAACTCACTGGAAAATGCTCTGGCGGGGAAAGAGTTAAAATTCATATCTGAGTCTATCAGATTATGTTTGTGTTTTGTCTGTGGGCTTTTTCTGACGATTCAATACATTTGTGTTGGCAAAAAGTGTTCTTAAATATATACTGGATACTTTGGAAATGGTTTCTTATTTATTTTTTGTGAAAATGGAGGACACTTCCCTCTCTTTCTAATGTAGTGGATCAATTTTAGATTATACTGATGCTAATGTGTTTTGTTTTCATATCATCATATGCAAGTGAGTGGCCTTGACAAGAGGCTATGGTGGTGCACTTGTAGTTCTACGAGCATTTACACATTTGTACATCAAAATGCATTTAATGATAGTTAGATATTGAAGTATGGGGTATATTTACATATATTCCTGGAACTTTTTCTGTATTTTGCCAGATTATAGGGATCCTGGGGTTGTGATGATGGGGCCCTTGAATATTGTTGCCCAGGGTACAATGAAGTGTTAATCTGGCCCTGATGAGTACCTACATTTGAGTACTTGCCGATACCGAGTACCGATACGAGTACTTCATAATCCCACTCCAGTTCTTAGTTCCTTTTGTAAATGTGCTTTATTGTCGTTGTCATTAGTCTGACTGGAACAAAGTGCTGCTACTGACATTTAATGTGTTGGAATGAGCGTTTGTCAATTAGTCCACCAGGGGGCGCCGCTCTGAATTAACCATACTGGACAAATATCACAAAGAAAAGTAAAGTTTTTTGAGACGAAGAAGAAGAAAATCAGTAACAACAAACATGGAGAGGACAGAGGTAACACTAATGTGATACTAATATTGCAGTGTTTTCACTGGTAAGGTTTAAAAGTGAAGCTTCAGCAGGAAGAGAAAAGAGAAATGAGCGATAAGTTTCATTTTCACTTCCGTTGGCGGCGGTCTGCACCGCTCCATACCCCTCTCTGTCTGGGTACTCATCCACCAGCACCTGGAAAACAGATGGAATGTATGCAGAGGACGGACAGAACGCTGCGTCGGTATCTGTCTGTGTCTGTAACGTTACTTGCAGTCAGCGTTACTTTTATCACCGTCATTTATTTTGAAAAATCTCCACACTCTTCACACTCCACACACATTATTCCGCTGCGTACCTGCTGCACTGAACTGTGAATGTCAAACGGCCGTAAGTGATATCGGTGCATTTGTATGAGATTACTTTTGCAAGTACGAATACGAATACACACACTGAGTATCAGAGCCGATGCCCGATACTTGTATTGGTATTGGTGCATCCCTAATTGTTGAATGTTGGTCACCACTTGTGTTTCTAGTAAGAACATAATTTTTATTCAAGAGGGTTAAGTACACTATGTTTGTATGTTTGTGTGCTAATGGAAGTACTTCATTTTGGACACAGTGACAGTGATGGTGTAACGTCAGCCCTTAGTTTACTGTGTGTAAACTAAGAGATAACAGGCAAAATATACTCACTGTAACTCACACCAGTTACTGAACAATTCTTTGAGTTGAAACATCCTGTTAAATATTAACAAGTGATGAAACAGCTGTTAGTTTTACCTCTGGCATTCTAGTGGCCACCTCACAGGAGAGGAGGGCTATTGCTGTTTTTTTTTTTTTGTTTTTTTTTTAGCATAAGTGTGTTACATGTGGTTATGTGTTTTGTGTCTTATTCAGACCACATTTTGTTTCATGTGCATAAAATGATGACTTAACTATAGTTAAAGCAGGTAGATCTAATTGTTTGTCCCTCTGATGAAGGCCAGCAGGCTGAAACATGTTGGGGCTCAGGTCCATTCAGACACACCAGAATTACTAAAGGCGTTTTAAAATTATAAGAGAGTACCTTGGTTTTTGTATTTTTTGTACATTGACGGTCCTTTCACCAAAGAGCACTTCTTTTACCATTTTTCATAACTATTTTTCATTACTGCCTGGAGGTTCATGAAGCGTTCCTCTTCACCGTTTGTTCAACACCTTCTTTTTCTAAAATCAGCAGTGTTGGATTATGGCACTCCGTCTTGACTGAGGGTGAAAATTCTGAAAAAAAGAGTGTGTCACTGTACTCTGTCATAGGTGTTACTTAAAGGCAGTGGTTCTCAATCTTTTTCTCTGGGCCCTGCTTTGGAGGTTGAAAAATCTCCAGGCCCCTTTCAACCCAACCAACATTGTAACAGTGGTGCAATTAGAAATTTAATTGAAAGAAACATCAATATTGTAACAATACTTTTTGCTTTTCCTTGAATAATTTGTTGTTCAAATTAAAAATAACTTAGATTTTTGCTTGAATAATACAAATAAACTCAACCAGACTGCTCCCCGAGACAACAATTTTACAAATAAAAATAGGAAATGTGCAATTATCTACAACTATGACAATAAACACGTTGTTACCACAAACACCACCCGTTTCCATTGCACATCTCAGAATATTAACCCTTTCATACATAGTGGCCACTACAGTGGACAGCTATTCTACAGCTGTTCTCTTGTATATTCATGGATTTTATTGTTTTAGTTCCATATCAGCCAACACAGTAGACAGTTATGTATCATCCCATACACTGCAGTTCATAGCATTACTGTAACTTTGCTGTTCTTGATAAACATGATCTGCAGCAAGGTTATAATAGCTTTGGATTTTTCATTATAGTTTAGTTTTAATTAGTTTTGACTTTTTTTTTTCTAATTCAGTTAGTTTTAATTAGTTTTTAGAGCAGGTTTGCTAATTTTTATTAGTTTTCGTTATTTCCTAAATGCTTAGTTTTAGTTTAGTTTTTGTTTCTTCATACCTTTTATCTTCACCATTGAATTAAAATAAATCCCAGACAGGACTCTGCTGCTTTCTCCCAACTTTAGTCTCCATGTTTTCAGGTAGAGTGGGGACCAGAAGACGACTGGAAACCACAAGTGACAAGAAGTGACGGACCGTTAAATATCATATGGTGCTGCTAGCTAAAATTGCTTGAGGGAAATAAATTTCATATCAGTCCGACGTTGACAAAGACAAAAACGAAGGGAATTTTATCCATAATTTTTATACGTTTTAGTTAGTTTTATAAACACAATACAGTTTCAGTTAGTTATCATTTTTTTCCCTTTTAATTATAGTTTTTATTTATTTCACTTAACGAAAGTGTTCTTACAATTCTAGTTTTCATCATTTCATTAGTTTTCGTTAACGATAATAACCTTGATCTCCACTAACATGTTTGAGTGCAAATCAATTCCTTGTTATTGTTATGAGACTGTAATTAACAGGGCTTTTTTTAAACAAGTTTTTTTTTTGTATATTATCTCCATAAAGTGAGTAATAACTAGTATTAGAGTATGTTAAAATGTGACAAAACATCAGATTAGCAGCAATAAAAAAATGTATTTCATAGTTTTCACACAATATATCTGTAAATACATGTTTCTTTGCTTCAAAAATCAAACTCATGGTGTCCAGCTGAGTGGATGTTTTTGCAATTCCATGAAAAATAGGTTCATAAAAAAATTCAATTGCTGTGTTTTTTTTTTTTCATGCCTAAAGACAAATAATAACACTCAGGAAAAAAAATCTTGATTAAGGTTCTCAAAATTCATGCATGAAAGGGTTAAAGCCCAAGCTGTCCAAACTGGTCCAAAACACAAACGTGTGTGTCCATGTGCCTTTTCCAGTCCAGTCCTTGTCCATTGTCCAAACCTAAACTCTTTGTCTACTCTATAGTGACAGATCACCATGGCAGTAGATTGGTTTGGTGTGCGTCCATAAAATGAGTCCGGGGTGCTCCAACGATAAATCATTCGTTCAGGGAAACAATACTTCTAAATGTGATTTCTGGAATTTAAAAGAGTTTGTCTTCATGTTGCATGTGTCTCTGAATAGTTAAAATATGGAAATGAAAGGTGACCTTTCTCTTTTGAAGCTGAAACACTGACCTTTTCTGGTATTTCCAGAATCATTATACACTCTGTGTGACAGCACCATCTGAAATATGAGCAGAATTCAACACACCGCTGGCACCCATTCCGTATTTTTTCAGCAGATTCTTCGTAGCTGCTTTGTCAATGCGTTAAATTGAATTAGCCTCAGCCTCATGTGCCAGGCTGAACAGGGCAGAGGTGGGTAGTACGGCAGGGACACGTACTGCATTCATCTGTGTGGCACAGTGCACAGAAAAGGATGTGAAAATCCCTTCTGAGAACTAAAGACCATGTGGGCATTCTGGTGCAATTAATGGAAGACTATATTCACTAGAATTTGCCTGCTCGTCTGTGGGCGTTTGTTTACAGATGCTGCTTATTATTCTTACTGTA
Source organism: Sphaeramia orbicularis (assembly GCF_902148855.1). Taxonomy (NCBI): domain Eukaryota; kingdom Metazoa; phylum Chordata; class Actinopteri; order Kurtiformes; family Apogonidae; genus Sphaeramia; species Sphaeramia orbicularis. Next base: position 76,310,693 of record NC_043968.1, read on the forward strand.
CACCTTTTGTTCAGCTCAGAGTGTGTAGATAATGGGCAGTGATAATTACATTCATCTCTGTCACGGAGGAGGTCATTTAGCATCCAGTTACTGATGATATAACGCTTCATCAGCTGTAATGTGCACTATAGCAACGCAACAACACTGTTTATGCATAAAGCTGAGGTGTGCAGTTGGAGAATGGCACTTTTACATCAATAACACACCCAGCAGAGTAGTATTTATTCATCCTGTCCAAACAGAAAAATTATTATATCTAGATCATAACTGGATTGCTTCATGGCTCAATATGTATATGTGTGTAGATGGCATTACTTCAGTCAGGAGAAGCACAGAATAAACCACAGACTGAAAACAGTGACCAAATATCGTGTTCTAAGACATGAGTCTGTTTCGTGATTGTAGAGCATAATAATGAGCATCACAGCTGGGTGATGTGGTGAAAATGTCAGCTAATACAGATAATTGTCACAATGAATCACTCTTCCTCTCCCATTTAAAGGCTGACGTTTGATCCTGAGTTGAAGTTGAAGAAACTAGATAGATATCTGTAGATTTTAACTCTTCATTCATTTAATAATGAGACCAAAATACCATAAAACGTGAAACAAGACAAAACTAGAAAAGCACTCGGAGAGCACAGACCTCCGCCAAGGCAGATCTCTCCTCCCTGATCACCACCAAAATTTAATAACTTGTTCCTTGTGCCAGTATCAACATTTCCTGAAATTTCATACAAATTCGTCCATAACTTTTTGAGTTATCTTGCTAACAGACAGACAGACAGACAAACAAACAAATAAACAAACAGACAAACCCCGATGAAAACATAACCTCCGCTGTTCCTTGGCAGGGATAAATATTGTAAAAGATGTAATATGATAAAGATGACACAGAAGACACAACAAAATAAAACCTACAACTAGAAAAGCACTCGGAGAGCGCAGACGTCCACCAAGGCAGATCAGTCGCCCCTCACAATCACCACCAAAATTGTATTATTTGTTCCTTGTGCCAGTATCAACACTTCCTGAAAATTTTATCAAAATCCATCCATAACTTTTTGAGTTATCTTGCTAACAAACACACAAACCCCTCCCACCGTTCCTTGGCAAAGGTAATAAAAATAACAAGAATAGCACTCGGAGAGCGCAGACCTCCGCCAAGGCAGATCAGTGGGCCCCCGCCCCCCATAACCACCAAAATTTAATAATTTCTCCCTTGTGCCAGTATCAACATTCCCTGAAAATTTCCCGAGAATCCGTTCATAACTTTCTGAGTTATCTTGCTAACAAGCAAACAAACACAGACACATGGACGCAAACACACAAAGCAAAGCGATCACAATACCTCCTGGCAGAGGTAAAAACAGGAAAAACTAGAAGCACTCGGAGAGCGCAGACCTCCGCCAAGGCTGATCAGTGGCCCCCCCCCGTGGGCCCCCCCACGCCAAGGAGGTTATGTTTTTGCCAGGGTTTGTTTGTTTGTCTGTCTGTCTGTCTGTTTGTCTGTCCGTTAGTGTGCAACATAACTCAAAAAGTTATTGACAGATTTTGATGAAATTTTCAGGGTTTGTTGGAAATGGGCCCCCCCGTGGGCCCCCCCACCCCCGATCACCACCAAAATTTAATCATTTCTTCCTTATCCCATTTCCAACAAACCCTGAAAATTTCATCAAAATCTGTCCATAACTTTTTGAGTTATGTTGCACACTAACGGACGGACAAACAGACAAACAGACAGACAGACAAACAAACAAACAAACAAACCCTGGCAAAAACATAACCTCCTTGGCGGAGGTAATAAAAGGAAAATGACATCAAAGATGTAACAAGATGAAAATATTAAAAAAAAAAAAAAAAAACATGTAATGGAGAAAATTACATAAAATATACGTAGAGAAAAACGACATAAAAGATGTGACAAGAAAATGATATAAAAGTGGTTGCAGGATAAAAACATACTCTATGTAGTTAAGAAAATTAATGTAATGCAAGAGTGAAAAATAATGTTTATTGGTTATAATTTTGGTTATAATCTTTAGCATATAGGTTTTTTAAGATTTTAAACTCCTCTTACATAAAATAGGTAAAGCCTTTGTAAATGCCGTGTCTTAGCTCCAAACCAAACTGTTGTCACCTTTTCAATACATACACAAACATGCATAAGAATTGCCCTTAATGTGATGTTTTGACTCAACACAAGCAAAGTCCTTTATGGTGTCAACAGTGTTGCCAGATGGGAAATGACAAATTATTGCACCAGAAGCTTAAAATTATCGTATTTTGAGGGAAATTATCATACATACCCAATTTGACGTTGCTCAGGACCATCTGCTTCAGTAAAACATGACCACAGATGGTGTATAGTATGTCTTATAATGCAGTTTGACCTCTCAGTCAACTAAAAGTAGTAGTGGGGTTGATTGATCCAAATATTGATAACATCAATACCAAGTCAGTATTGGTATCAGATCGACGCTAGTGTGGTGAGAACAACACTTTAGTTTCAGTTTTTCTCTTGTATGCATTGCTGCAGTTTCGTCAAAGAGGCGGCAGCCAGGCTGCGGGGCTCATAAGGTACAGATAATTTTGAAAACATTTTTGTATTGCAGTTTCTGAACACTACCTGAAAAAAAGAATTTGTTTTGTGGTGATCGTTTTGTGCACTTTGTTTATTTAAGAAAAAAAAAACTCCAGACATGGCAATGTATGGGGAAAAATTGTTTGGTTACTGTTCTATTGTTTCTGAAAAAAAAAAACACACCCTATTTGATAAAGTATTTTCTATTTAATTATAAACTTTGCCTTAATTCTGTCCTGGGTTGTAACTATTTAATAATAAAAAAGGAAACATCACAAAACACTTAAAGGTCATGAAAATTAATTGAGATTTAGCAATTCGATTATGCATGCACCTTAATTATTGAAACATATCTGTATTGATATCGGCGATACTGGCCCTGCATTTACTTGGTATTGGATCGATACCAAAACATGCAGTATCGCACACCACTAATTAAAAGCACTGTCGGAAAAAATCTGCCACGGCCAGAACAGCGCCCCCACCTGTATGAAGGAGGGCACTGAACAGCCCAGAATATCAGTCAGATTGAACCATGTACTGAATAATCATGGATAAAGGTCCTGTGTCATAAATATTTAAGACTTAATCTGTTTATACATTAGAAATAAACATCAGTCCATCCACTTCAGTGACTCAAATCGTACTATATAATGCACATCGTCCGTTGCTGTCTGTTGCAGTACAGGAAGGCATTTGTACAGCCTTCACAGGCCTGATTGCCGCCAAACTCGCCAGATTAATAGAAACATAACCTGACTAGCTACAAGGCACAATTTTATGTCCGTATTCAAATGTTGTGAGGTATTCTGGGCGATTTTAGCCTCTCGTGCTCTCGTACAATGGCACCACGGGTACAATGCCGCTAGTGCTTGATAATTGAAGCACTTGCTGAACAAAGCTGTTTTAGAGTTTTATTGTGTTCAAAACACACTTCTGATTACATTTCATGTTGCCATTCTATGTCATGCATCTCTCGTGCTACATCGTACGTTGATTGGCTGTAAAAAGGCACGTGAGACAATGCACAACATCAGGCACAGTGCGGGACATATCCTTTGTGTTCCCTCATATCCATGTATTGAAGGGGTCAAATTATTGAACATTATAGGATTTTTGGAATTATTAATCGTACATCGTACAGAGATTAAAATTATTGTACAAATGCGATAATTATCGTACATCTGGAAAGGCTGGGCGACAAACAAAAACATGTGGAAGTAGCTGCTGTGAGTTCTTGTCATTTGTTATTTGTTGCTCCCATTATTAGATGTTTACAACGGTGTATTAGGACCACATTGGATAAATAAAAACACCTGTCACTACGAGAAAGTTGTAATGTTTTGAGAATAAAGCCATATTATGAGAATAAAGTCGTAGTTTAAAAAACCTCATATTTCAACAAACATAATGCCATACTTTTATGAAATTAAAGTTGTAATATTTTGATAATAAATTCGCAATAGTGCGATAAAAATTCATAATTTATAAACTGTAACCCTTGAGCCTTGGTGATGACAGAGTTTCCAGTTACAGCAAACGCAACAAGTGAAGCAGCAACTTTCACTTCTGTTGGAGCGGACTAATGTGTTGATGGTGGGCGGGGCTAATACGCTCAGTGTTTGGCCATACATAAACCCCAAATGAAAGTAGAACCTCACAAAATGTTCCAAGTTCTCCATTATGTGACGAGTGGGTACGACTTTATTCTTGTAAATTATGATATTTTTCCCACCTGTTTTTAAATTACGACGTTATTCTCGTAATATTGTGGCTTTATTCTCGAAATATGATGCCATTATTCCTATAATATTGCTTCATTCTCCTAAAATTATGACTGTTTTTGCATTTGGCTTTATTCTGATAAAATTATGGGTTTTATCTTGATATTTTACGACTTTATTCTCATAGTGACAAGTGTTTTTCTTTTCTTATGTGGCCCTAATACACCGTTGTAGATGCTAAACAGTAGAAAGTGCTTTGAAATGTGGATGAAAACATAAAGGTGATAACATTCAGAAGTCTTCTCATAACACAGCTGTATGAATACAACACAGTATTCACCTTCAACCATTACTCTTACCATCTTATTAATTTTACACAGAAAATCTTGCAATTTATCTGTTTCCACAGTGAGAAAATGGATGAATACAGGCGTGTTTTCATTCAGAACTTCCACTTGTTGGCCTTGTGTGCCCTGCTGTCAATGCTGGACTGAAAAGACAAGTATTTTAACCTTGGTTTACTGGTATGTAATGACTCTTTTCACTCTGAAATTCAATGTTGGTTGTTGCAAGCCTGGTGTTCTTAATATGCAGTTTGTAAGATTTTCCTGTAAAGCAGTTGTTGGATGGACTTTTCAATAACAAAGCGTCTAAATCAGAGCTGTTTAGGAAAAATCAATCAATCAATCAATTAATCAATCACAGCTGTCAAACTCATTTTAGTTCAGGTTCCACATTCCGTCCAATTTGACCTCATGTGGGCCGGACCAGTAAAATGCTAGCATAATAACTTATAAATAATGACAACTCCAAATTTGTCAGTTTTACAAATAAAAAAAAGAAAAATTACAGTATGAAAATGTTTATATTTACGAACTATCCTTAAACAAAAAATGAGACGAACCTGAATGACCATGATCGACCTGAAATTTGTTAAGAATCATTTAAAAACATTTAAACAATATTATATTTTAGTTTATCATTTACACGTGTACATTAACACATACAGATCACAGTGAGTCAAGAAATACACAAAACATTTTGGCTACGTTCAGACAGCAGGTCTTAATTCACCAGTTGGATTTTTTGGTGAAATCTGATGTTTTTGTGCGCTCGTTTATATTCCACGTTAAATGCGATTTCTATCAGTTTTGAGTCTGAACTGAATGTGACCCTGAAGTGACTCACATGCACAAAAGAGGTCCTGACAGAATATGTGACCACGCAGACACACACTGTGTTTACAGAAGGAAATATGTTTTTCTGCCGCTCCTCCTCCTGGGACGCAGAATTATGACGTTTGTTGCATTTCAATGATGTAAAGGTCGGATAAATGCGACCTGGACGTTCAGACTGAAGTCACATTGGAAAATATCAGATACATAACAGATTTAGGACCACATATGAAAGTGGTCTGGGTCAGATTTAGGACCACATATGAAAGTGGTCTGAGTCAGATTTAGGACCACATATGAAAGTGGTCTGGGTCAGATTTAGGACCACATATAAAAGTGGTCTGGGTCAGGTTTAGGACCACATATGAAAGTGGTCTGAGTCAGATTTAGGACCACATATGAAAGTGGTCTGAGATTGTGATTGTATGAGGTTGTGCGCTCCCCTGTTCTGTTCTGTTTTGTTGTATAAATATTTCAACTGAAATTAATGGTCCATAAAAAGAAATTATAGAAGAGCAATATGGATGTAATGATCGAAACTTTCTGTATCCATCCTATTGTATTTTCTTGAATGATTCTGTAATTAATGTATATGATGGACATTTGCCTTTCTAATAAAAAGATAATCTCAAAAAAGAAAGTGGTCTGGGTCAGATTTAGGACCGCATATGAAAGTGGTCTGGGTCAGATTTAGGACTGCATATGAAAATGGTCTGGCTCAGATTTAGGACCGCATATGAAAGTGGTCTGGGTCAGATTTAGGACCGCATATGAAAATGGTCTGGCTCAGATTTAGGACCGCATATGAAAGTGGCCAGGGTCAGATTTAGGACCGCATATGAAAGTGGTCTGGGCCAGATTTAGGACCGCACATGAAAGTGGCCAGGGTCAGATTTAGGACCGCACATGAAAGTGGTCTGGGTCAGATTTAGGACCGCACATGAAAGTGGTCTGGGTCAGATTTAGGACCGCATATGAAAGTGGCCAGGGTCAGATTTAGGACCACATATGAAAATGGTCTGGCTCAGATTTAGGACCGCATATGAAAGTGGTCTGGGCCAGATTTAGGACCGCACATGAAAGTGGCCAGGGTCAGATTTAGGACCGCATATGAAAATGGTCTGGCTCAGATTTAGGACCGCATATGAAAGTGGCCAGGGTCAGATTTAGGACCGCATATGAAAGTGGTCTGGGCCAGATTTAGGACCACATATGAAAATGGTCTGGCTCAGATTTAGGACCGCATATGAAAATGGTCTGGCTCAGATTTAGGACCGCATATGAAAGTGGCCAGGGTCAGATTTAGGACCGCATATGAAAGTGGCCTGGGTCAGATTTAGGACCGCACATGAAAGTGGCCTGGGTCAGATTTAGGACCGCATATGACAGTGGTCTGGGTCAGATTTAGGACCGCATATGAAAGTGGCCTGGGTCAGATTTAGGACCGCATATGACAGTGGTCTGGGTCAGATTTAGGACCGCACATGAAAGTGGCCAGGGTCAGATTTAGGACCGCATATGAAAGTGGTCTGGGTCAGATTTAGGACCGCATATGAAAGTGGTCTGGGCCAGATTTAAGACCACATATGAAAATGGTCTGGCTCAGATTTAGGACCACATATGAAAATGGTCTGGCTTAGATTTAGGACCGCATATGAAAGTGGCCGGGGTCAGATTTAGGACCGCATATGAAAGTGGCCTGGGTCAGATTTAGGACCGCACATGAAAGTGGCCAGGGTCAGATTTAGGACCGCACATGAAAGTGGTCTGGGTCAGATTTAGGACCGCACATGAAAGTGGTCTGGGTCAGATTTAGGACCGCATATGAAAGTGGCCAGGGTCAGATTTAGGACCGCATATGAAAGTGGCCTGGGTCAGATTTAGGACCGCATATGAAAGTGGCCTGGGTCAGATTTAGGACCGCACATGAAAGTGGCCAGGGTCAGATTTAGGACCGCACATGAAAGTGGTCTGGGTCAGATTTAGGACCACATATGAAAGTGGTCTGAGTCAGATTTAGGACCACATATGAAAGTGGTCTGGGTCAGGTTTAGGACCACATATGAAAGTGGTCTGGGTCAGGTTTAGGACCACATATGAAAGTGGTCTGAGTCAGATTTAGGACCACATATGAAAGTGGTCTGAGATTGTGATTGTATGAGGTTGTGCGCTCCCCTGTTCTGTTCTGTTTTGTTGTATAAATATTTCAACTGAAATTAATGGTCCATAAAAAGAAATTATAGAAGAGCAATATGGATGTAATGATCGAAACTTTCTGTATCCATCCTATTGTATTTTCTTGAATGATTCTGTAATTAATGTATATGATGGACATTTGCCTTTCTAATAAAAAGATAATCTCAAAAAGAAAGTGGTCTGGGTCAGATTTAGGACCGCATATGAAAGTGGTCTGGGTCAGATTTAGGACTGCATATGAAAATGGTCTGGCTCAGATTTAGGACCGCATATGAAAGTGGTCTGGGTCAGATTTAGGACCGCATATGAAAATGGTCTGGCTCAGATTTAGGACCGCATATGAAAGTGGCCAGGGTCAGATTTAGGACCGCATATGAAAGTGGTCTGGGCCAGATTTAGGACTGCATATGAAAATGGTCTGGCTCAGATTTAGGACCGCATATGAAAGTGGTCTGGGTCAGATTTAGGACCACATATGAAAGTGGTCTGGGTCAGATTTAGGACCGCATATGAAAGTGGTCTGGGTCAGATTTAGGACCGCATATGAAAGTGGTCTGGGTCAGATTTAGGACTGCATATGAAAATGGTCTGGCTCAGATTTAGGACCGCATATGAAAGTGGTCTGGGTCAGATTTAGGACTGCATATGAAAATGGTCTGGCTCAGATTTAGGACCGCATATGAAAGTGGTCTGGGTCAGATTTAGGACCGCATATGAAAATGGTCTGGCTCAGATTTAGGACCGCATATGAAAGTGGCCAGGGTCAGATTTAGGACCGCATATGAAAGTGGTCTGGGCCAGATTTAGGACCACATATGAAAGTGGTCTGGGTCAGATTTAGGACCGCATATGAAAATGGTCTGGCTCAGATTTAGGACCACATATGAAAGTGGCCAGGGTCAGATTTAGGACCGCATATGAAAGTGGTCTGGGCCAGATTTAGGACCACATATGAAAATGGTCTGGCTCAGATTTAGGACCGCATATGAAAATGGTCTGGGTCAGATTTAGGACCGCATATGAAAGTGGCCTGGGTCAGATTTAGGACCGCATATGAAAGTGGCCTGGGTCAGATTTAGGACCGCACATGAAAGTGGCCTGGGTCAGATTTAGGACCGCATATGACAGTGGTCTGGGTCAGATTTAGGACCGCATATGAAAGTGGCCTGGGTCAGATTTAGGACCGCATATGACAGTGGTCTGGGTCAGATTTAGGACCGCACATGAAAGTGGCCAGGGTCAGATTTAGGACCGCACATGAAAGTGGTCTGGGTCAGATTTAGGACCGCATATGAAAGTGGTCTGGGTCAGATTTAGGACCGCATATGAAAGTGGTCTGGGCCAGATTTAGGACCACATATGAAAATGGTCTGGCTCAGATTTAGGACCGCATATGAAAGTGGCCGGGGTCAGATTTAGGACCGCATATGAAAGTGGTCTGGGTCAGATTTAGGACCGCATATGAAAGTGGCCAGGGTCAGATTTAGGACCGCATATGAAGGTGGCCTGGGTCAGATTAGTGCTGTTCAAACTGTCTTTAACAGATTGTACACAGGTCATATGTGGACAAAACAAAAGAAAAAAAAAACAGATTTGGGTCATATTTGCCTGCAGTCTGAACGTAACCTTTGTAACAGGCGTCTGGAACTGTAAAGTCTAGCACTTAACTTCATGATCAATACAACTTGTCCAGACTCAGTAACTCCTTTGACTGTCACTGTGGACTGTGTAAATTCATCCTGTAGGCCCCATTGGACCCTTTGGAGGGCCAGTTTTTGCACCCCTGATCTAAACTGTCACTTACGACACACTAGTATGTATCTGTGGATTGGGAGACCCTGGCCTTTTCCTGTTTCTTCTTCTCCTCTTGCTATGTTTTGGGATGTTTAGGAAGCCCACAGTTATAATATATCTGGATGACAAGTGTCCAAAATATCCTAAATCTGGATGATCGAAGTGGGATCTAAGAATTCATGCCTTACATCAGATAAGTTCAAATGTCAAGGCTGAGCTAAGTGCTGAGATCACATTGACTTCACTTTAAAGCTGCAGTTGTTGCCCACTGCTTTAAATCTATCATGATGTTACACTATCGGCTATTTATCTGAAAATGGACAGAAATAAAACGCAGTGTTGGAAGATAAACCGTATGTCATTGTTGTCACATTGGAGGTGTGGGGCCAAATGGAGTTCACCGGCTGATAGGCCATGGGCTACTGTGAAGAGGTTGTGTCTGGCATCGTCTTCAACGTCATCTTTGTCATCTTCATTGCTGCCATCGTTATTGTCGCTGTTGTCGTCTTCATCCTCGTCTTTGTGTTCGTCATCGTGTTCGTCGTTGATTTCGTTGTCATCTTCATGTTCGTCTTCGTGTTTAGCGTCATCGTCTTCGTTAGCAATGCCTTCAAATATCTTCTTTGACAAAACTACTACTTGGATTCATTTCAAATTTTTATTTATCTTTCTTGGGTCAATGTCCACAAAGTTTGTTCACAATTTTTTTTATTTTTGACAAATTGTTGAAATATTAAAAATGTGCCTCTCCTTCTAATGGTCCATATTTTGATGATTTATGACACAGGTCTCAAACATGCAGCCCGGGGGCCATATCTGGCCCGCCAAAGGTTCCATTCTGGCCTGCGGGATGAAAGTGCAAAAATGAACCTGAACAGTCAAGGTTGTCCAAATCATTTTGGTTCAGGTTCCACATACAGACCACTGTGATCTACAGTAAAAATAACAACACAATAACCCATAAATAATGACAACTACAAATTTTCTTTGTGAAAAATTAAGTGGACAAAATTTAAGTGAAAAAACTAACATTACGCTGTGAAAATATTTACATTTACAAAACTATTCTTTCACAATTAAATGCAAATAAATACTATACATAAATCAAAACAAAGATGAACAACCCGAAATGTGCAATTTTAACAATATTCTGCCTGTTACTAAATGTTTGGTGTATTTATAGATCCACTGTGATCTGTGGTTGTGTTAATAATAAGAAATGTAATATTGTAGAAATTGTTCAAATTTTAGTTCCAAAATCCAAAATTTTAACAATATTCTGCCTGTTACCAAATGTTTATGTAACATTGTGTGTAAATGTACATGTATAAATAATAAGTCGAGGCATAATATTGTTAAAATTGCACTAATTTGTCGAATGAAATTTCTGTTTGTTTGTTTTTTCAGATTATTCACATCTTTTCTGTAAAATGTAAATATTTTCATAATTTAATTGGGGTTTTTTTGTACTAAAACAAAAAGAAAAACTTGGATTTGTCATTATTTATAGCTTATTAAGTCATTATTTTACTGGTCTGGCCCGCTCGAGATCAAATTGGGCTAAATATGGCCCCTGAAGCAAAATAAGTTTGACACCCCTGGTTTATAACGTGTAAATGGTTCCAGATATCAGTCTAGTTCCTATTGATCACTGATAGAAGTCATATATGGACTTGAAGTGAATGAGTTCAGTTCTCCTCCAGTGAAAGTCCCACCTACTTCTATAGTTAGATTGACCTGCATCCATACCACAGGACTGGAACCTAGAAACAGAACCTTTCAACCTCTATTTTGACAACCGATTTTTTTTACATTTAGTTTAACTCAGAACAGAAACAGAAACATAACGTGCAAGTTGTGAACATGAGTTGGTCTCTATTCCAGTTTTGACAGCCCCCCATTATACTTGGCATAATGTGATAATGTTAAGTGCTTGGCTGTTGCACAATGGACCCTTTCTGAAAACATTTAATACCATTAAGGCTTTAAAATCATCCAAATGTATCGCACACATAAAAGTCACAGCTCTGCAGTGTTGTGTAGTGGTGTCAGACATGTTCCTGCTATGGCTGAAATTCATGAAGTGACACTATGCAGAATAATTATTTGCTTACTTTGGCAGATCTTTCAACACAAGTCCTTGCGATGAAGGTCTAACTCTAAGGTTACATTCAGACAGCAGGTCTTGATGCACAATTGAGATTTTTTGGTGAAATACATTTTTTTGTGCGCTCGTTCGTATTACACATTAAATGCAACTTCTATCAGTTTTGAGCATGAACTGAATGTGACCCTGAAGTGACTCGCATTCACAGAAGAGGTCCTGACGAAATATGTGACCATGCAGACACAATATGTTGGCGGAAGGAAATATGTTTTTAAAAGATAAATGCAACCTGGCCGTTCAGACTGGTCGCATTGCAAACAAGTGTTCAGAGAACGCAAACCTCCGCCAAGCACCCCGAACGGTGTGCATGTATGGATCGACTATTTCTTTCTAAATCAAACATTTTCAAGGTTGTTCCATACAGCTGAAGAATTTGAAGCTTGGTACCAGTCATGTGTCTGTCAAATTATATTCAATTCCAATCAATATTTGTTGAGTTAGAATGAAAAATGTGTGGTAAATGGGATTTTCAATGTTAAATTGAAATGTCCACAGAGTCCACATTCCACAGTGGATGTGGACAATTTTGTGCCAGATACAAGATATTGTTTTAAGCTACGGGTGGATCAAATTGGAGGCTAATCGGAGTTGTTTTGAATTTTTTATGAATTTTCAAAAATTGCACAATGATGAGAGATAGGAAAATTGTAGATTTTGTGACCTTGCTGTGACCTTGAACTTTGGCCTACTTGGCCCAAAATTTAATTGGTTCATCCCAGGGCCTAGGCCTATCTGTGGGTAAAATTTGGTAAAGATGGTTTTAATAGGTTTCCTGTAAAGTTGCTAATAAACAAACAAACAAACACACAAAGCAAAGTGATCACAGTACTTCCTGGCAGAGGTAAATATCACATATGTATCAGATTTAGGACCACATATGAAAGTGTCCTGGGTCGGATTTGAAAAAACTGGATTTGTGTTGTTCAAACTGTCTTTAACAGATCGAATACAGGTCTGGGTGAAAAAATCGGATTTGGGTCACATTTGGCTGCAGTCTGAACGGAGCCTAAGAGTCTGTTGGGCAGGTAACAGTGCTTTGATTCATTAAGAACAAATATGCAAACAGAATGGGAAGAGTCTGTTTTGGTATGGTTTGGGTAATTAATCATTTCTTAGAGAAGAAAAGGAGGATGGAATTCACATACAAATCAAAAGTTTGGGATTTGGAAAATACTACTTCTGCTTCCCCAGCCCCCACTGTTCTTCGGTGACTTTGATTGATTGATTGATTGATTGATTGATTGATTGATGTATTTATTTCGAACATGAATGTCAAACAGAACAAAATAAATAAACAAAACACTTAAACATAAGACATATAATACATATTCGAAAAGGAGTGAGAAGAAGTACAACTTATAAACTCCCACTCCTTCTCCTTATATAATTAATAACAATAATAACCTTCCTCGTCTGATCATATCTATACACTATGCCATAATTTGACTGATACTTACCAGTAAATAATTATGTTTCTGGCTTTGTATTATTATGAACAAATATAATACAATTTACATAAACACATAATACAATAACGCATACAGGGGTTGGACAAAATAATGGAAACACCTTAAAAAATCAACAAAATATAATTTAATATGGTGTAGGTCCGCCTTTTCCGGCAATTACAGCCTCAATTCTCCGAGGTATTGATTCATACAACTTGTGAATTGTTTCCAAAGGAATTTTAAGCCATTCTTCAGTTAGAATACCCTCCAACTCTTTTAGAGACGATGGCGGTGGAAATCGACGTCTTACTTGAATGTCTAAAACTGACCATAAATGCTCAATAATGTTGAGGTCTGGGGACTGTGCCGGCCATACGAGATGCTCAACTTCATTAGAATGTTCCTCATGCCATTCTTTAACAATTCTAGCTGTATGGATTGGGGCATTATCATCTTGAGGTGAAGGTGTTTCCATTATTTTGTCCAACCCCTGTACATATATACACACACACATACACACTTATACATACATTACTTTACTTTGCTCTTGGTACTAACCTACAGTGGGATTTTCAAGTTCCAGGCGTGGACAGGCAATAAGTGACAGCTGTGCCTCCTGAGTACAAACACAAGCCCCTTTTCCACATCACTTCTGTTCTGGGTATATTTCACCTTTATTCCGGTGTAAATGTAAATGAAATGGTGGATCATTTGGTTCCACCTCTGTCTTGGCTCTGTAACTCCTCTGGAGGTAGTAACAGAGTCCTGATAAAAGTGGAATCAGGATTTCTGGAACACTATGGACAGGGGCGCCGCTACCAATTGCGGGCCCCATGAAAGCTAAACGTTGTGGGCCCTTTCATAAAATTCAGTATCTTGTCAATTTGTCGGAGTGGGGGGGCAGTCCACACATAACATCACTTGTGCTAATGTGAAAATGAAACTGAAACTTAACATGTTTTCAATGACCAATCCCTGACTTCTATCCTCTTATTCAGCGGATGTTACAAGACATTTTCACAACTTCTAACCTGTATCCATGGGACCCCCCCCACTGCTCTATGGCCCCCCCACAAATGCTGAGCCCCATGAATTTGTCATGTTTACCCCCCCTTATCAGTGCCCCAGGCTATGAAACAGGAACACCTCTCGTTCTGCAACCAAGGTGTGAGGTTTTGATGACGTATTGCGTGTGCGACCCCCGTACTGGGGGAATTAAAAATGAACGCGGGCTGTGTACAGTAAACAAACAAACATATCAACGCCACCAGAAAGATGTGGAACTGGAGAGATGCCGAGATCCAGCAGCTGTTGTCACTTCAGGCGGAGGACTCTATCCATGCTAACATTTGTTGTCGTTTTGAGAGCCAACACCGCTCTGCTCGAGGTATTTCCGACGACCAGGTCCGTTGTGTAAAAGTCCAGCCTGTCTCACCTCTGTTCCTCTTTTGTCTTGGCTGTGGAAATCACACAATGGTGGCAAAAAGGTTGGATCACCATCTCACCTTTTTTCCAGGATATCTGTGTAGAACAGTGGCGGCTGCTCGTCTTTCAGACAGGGGAAGCTCATTGTCGGCTTACATCAAAAAAAAAAAAAAGGTCAAGTTATTTAAACATAAATTCGTCCCTCCGTTCCTTTTTAAGAAAATGGTCAGTGCCTTATCGTACCAAGTAAACAAGAAAACGTTGAAATTATGTTAAATTGAAACAAGGAAGTACAATGAGTGTGTTTTATTTACAGTGCAAGAAATGAACAAGTCATTTTGTAGTGGTTTCTCTCTTGATTTCACAGCAGAATGTGTGACGGTATTAAACTGAACTGTGTCAAGTGAGGGAGTAGATCTCAAAGTAGCTGTCAGTCAAACGGGATTCAGCCTTTCGACTGATCCTCCAATCAGCATGTGGAATCCTGGCGTCCAGCCCAGCCGAGCTCCACCCACAGCTCCATTCACCCCCAGAGATGCCGAGCATCCAGGGGCGAGACAACATTGTGGCTTTTATCCAATCAGGCTGCACTTGTAAATAAGAATCTGTTTTTAATTGTTTGCCTTGGTAAATAAAGGTTAAATAAAAAAATAATAAAATAAAATTACTGTCCAGTTTTGAGGCAATGAAAAAAACTGTTTCACTCAGTCCCATTGAAGTGCATGGATGCTGAGCATCTACGGACAAATGAATTGACCATAGATCGTATGAGAAACAGCACAACGGGAATGTATGAGAAGTGAACAACATCGAGTCTGTTGATTTGTGATAAAGCTGATGCTGAACGAACTCGTCTGTGAGATGAACGTGTTCTAACACATTTGTAGTCAATGAAATGTCAACATAACTGTACATATTTAACCATTTAATTTTCGTAACTTTAGGAGAAGCCGAGCTTCCCTTGCAGTCTATGAGAAATCGCCTCTGGTGTAGAAGTGGCTACAAAATTGTCTGGATGTCCTTTCAATCAGAAAAACATCACAAAATCATGAAAATCAACAGGTTTTATAACAAGTGACCTGATTCCATCAACACTGCCGACCTCATGTGACAGAATCAGTATATACAAACTCACAGAGAAGCTGATCCACAGTCATGGCGTGCACTCATGAAGACATTCTGACCTTAATGTCACACAGGGAGTGAGACAGTAAACTGCGATTTGGGGTTTAAAACTGGGGGGGGCCACTTAGCTGGATGGACTGAGTCATGTCATCCACAGTGAAGGCCACTGGCTCACGCTAATGGCCTGAAGGTAAAAGCAGTTCAGTGAAAATGACAGAGCCTGTGGGCCAGAGATGCTGACACATGGGACAGGCTGTGGATGTCAGGTGAATACAGAGTCAAGCAGCCTCTTTATTCACAGCATCCAGATCAGGCTGGAGAGAGTCCTTGAGGAAAGATGTGTTGTTTAGACACATAATGTTCCTCTACATGCAGGAAGGGATCAAGTGTGAGAGCTGGTTATGTAAGCTTGGACAAGGAAACATACTTATACTTCATATTTTTCCAGAAAGTAACTGATCCTGCCTTCATGTGCTATGGCACAGGTGTCAAACATGCGGCCTGGGGGCCAAATCCGGCCCTCCAAAGGGTCCAATCCGGCCCATGGGATGAATTTGTGAAATGCAAAAAATACACTTCAGATATTAACAATCAATGGTGTCAAAATCATTTTAATTCAGGTTCCACATACAGACACATACAGTACAGTTAGATTTCAAGTGGGTCAGAACCAGTAAAATATTATCATAATAACCTATAAATAATGACAACCCCAAATTTTCTCTTTGTGTTTTTGGTGTAAAAAAATAAAATTACATGAAAATGTTTACATTACCAAATTATACTTTTACAAAAAAATGTGAATAACCTGAACAAATATGAACAAATGGAAATGTCTTAAGAAAAGTAAATGCAATTTTACCAATATTCTGCTTGTTACTAAATGTTTTGTGTGATTGTAATGCACATGTGTAAATAATAAACTGATAAACCGAGGCAGAATATTGTTAAAATTGCACTTGTTTTTCTTAAGACAATTCAAGTTGTTCATGTTATTCAGATTTTTAAGGAAACTTTGTAGATGTAAACCTGATCATAATATAATTTTACTTTTTTAACTGTTATTATTTTACTGGTTGGGCCCACTTGAGATCAAATTGGGCTGAATGTGGAACTGAACTAAAATGAGTTTGACACCCCTGTGCTATGGGAATTATGGGAAATAGTAGTTACGAACTCAACAATTGCACATGAACGCCCCCTCACATTGTATTTTCCACTTGAGAACTGGGGAAAAAATGTAGACCCACCAAATGAAAATAACCTTTGACCTTTTCAACATGGTGGAGAGTAATGAGGGATTCATAGCCAATGATAAAACAATGCTTTTGTTCACATTCTGCTGCTGTTAGCTGATAGTTCTGCACATTTATAGGATATACAATGTGCAAAAAAAAAAAAAAAAAATCACAAAAAACTGCATATAATTAACACATCCAAACCTATTTTATCTAAGTAGCAGGTGTTAGAGGGCCTGAAACTCACACACAAAACCTATCGACGACCCCACCCCCAGGGACACACCCTCTGTACGACCCTCAAACACTTATGGTTATTAGCATACGGATTAATGCCAACACAGACCCCTCCCCCTACCGGTTTATAAATCCAGGTTCCCCCACCAGTCCTTCGAACTGAAGAAGTCTATTGGATGAGGGATGAAATGTTTTCAAAAGAGCTAAACCAGTCCAGTGGAACTGAGAAGAACCACCAAGAAGAACAATGACCTGGGCAAATGAGAACCTACACAGACATTAAAATGGTAGTTTTTATTAACATTAGTCCCTTTTACATTGAACATATGCGCAAAACTTTACCGATAATGTCAAAAAAACAGAAGAGTGTAATGATGGTTTTTCCATTAAATCACAAATGTGATGATTTGTTTATTTATTATCGTGAGATGACACGAGAAGTCTTTGCATAAAAATGGCGACGTATCATGTTGATTTACAGATATATTCATTATTATTCGGCTTAAATTTACTTAGGGGGTCAAATGAGTGGCCATTTTTGTAAAAAAAAAAGTTGTAAGAAATGCATAGAACTGTGTTGAAATAATGCTAATCCATTTGTGCACAGACAACTGATATTATTTGACAGTGGAAGCTATATTTTCAGAAATATTGGATTTTCAATAGCATGTGTATGTGAAAACTTTTGCTGGTGGACGGACGTGACATTACCCATGATGATCTGGTCAGTACCAGTACTTTATTAGTAATAAACTTCTATACTTACTATTGCTAATTCTCCTCTTATTCATAAATGTTAGTATTGTGGATCTAAAACAATAACAGCTGACACAAAAACACAAAATGTGTCAGTGGACGGATGTGACATGGTTGTTACGGATCCCATCATACTGATGCTCGGCAGCCATGTCACTGTTTACACTAATGATCCCTGTGCAAAAACTAGGATCAGAATTATTTATTGTATAGTTTATCATCATACTAAAAAGTAAATGACAATATAGAATTGTTATTTCTTTATAAAAATGTTTATTATTAGAAAACTGTTGATTTAAAAAGTGACGTGTGACATTCTTCATGTATGTATTGGCGTAACATAAGCAGGATGGATCGGCACCATACTCCATACTGCAACCTGTAAAAATAAAACATGTGATATGTAGGATAGAATCTTGTAAGAAAAATTGGGGAATCTAAAAGAATATAATATTTGTTTTTCAGGTAAATTCCGTTAAAATATCACTTGGTCATTTGTGACATGAAAATATAGCATTAATTGTGATGAAATTGGACATGTTTGACCTGAAAACATAGTTCATATGACCATCAACATGTTGCAACAGAACTGAAATCCTGTAAATTTGCATAACTTGCATTTACCAACACAAAGTTCCTTTGGGGATTCACTTCTATTGATTTCTTATGCACAAAGACAGAAATAAGACCTCTAAGCAAGTGTTAGCCGTACTATATATTACCCCTCTATCCCATCCTAAATTAAAAAATGATTGGGTTTCCTGGTGTGTCCACACATACCGTGCCATGTTTTTTTAAAAACTCTTCTTCTTCACTTGTAACGTCCATCAACATCTGTTTCTTTTTTTTTTTTAATCACATGACTCTAGTTGTGGAAAAAGGTCTTTTCATTCAGACAGTTTTGTGTGTTACACTATTTGCGCTATGCCTGAAAAACCACCTCTTGCCAGCGCAAAAACTTTTAATTAAAAAATGAGAGTTTTGGTGAAATTGCTGTTTTTCCCATTAGGTAAATTTTTATGCACAAGTTATATTTGCACAATTTGAGGGTCAATAGAAAAGCGACTATTGTTGGGGACAAAGCAGTAAAGTATCGGGGAGACAGGATTAAAGTGTCAAAAAAGGGGGGTTTCATTTACCCATAGATATGCAAAAACAATACTGAGCCAAAAATAGAATAACTAGGCCTGTAAAAGAGGTCAATACAAGACATCTGTACTCAAAATAACAACAACTAGAATAGAATGTCATAACTGAACAAACTGACCCATCACAGTGACATGAGAAGGAGCATCAAAGCCTGGTCAAACAGAGGCTCACACACTGGATTACAGGACATGTGAACTGTTGCATCGTGTATAACATGCTCTGTCTAAAGCACGTCGGGGTGGGTGGGGGGGGTGGGGTGGTGAAAGTCATTTTAGTTCAGGAGCCACATTAGCCCAATTTGGTCTCAAGTGGGCAGGACCAGTAAAAAAAAAAAAATATATATATATATGGATAATAACCTATAATTAATAATCCAAATGTTTCTCTTTGTTTTAGTGTGAAAGTTACATTACATTATGAAAATGTAAATAACCTGAGCGACCATGAACAACCGGAAATATCTATTTAGAAAATAAGTGCAATTTCAGTAATATTATGTCTCAGCTTATTATTAAGACAGGTTACAGATCACAGTGGATTTGGGTGTTTCTGTGAAACTGGTCCTAAAAACAGGACAGAGGGGCTAAAAATTCAAACCGGATATAGACTAATGCTATGAAGCAGGTTTGGAAGCACTTTGGGTCTGTTTTAAAAAGAAATACTTACTGAGGTAAAAGAGAAACAATCAGATATAACACATTTTTATATTATTTTACATTGTATTTATACAAAAATCCACATGAAACACGGTCAAAAGGACAGAGAAAATACACACTACTATTTTTTCAAATATCTCTTTATTCTCTCACAGGTGCGTTTTGGGAATTGATGTAAATGCTCAAGGCAGAGTGTTTCACAAAAATGTGAAATCATTCGCGATTTATTTGTGTTTAATTGAGCAGGTTCCACATGCAACACCAGTGGACACGATGGGTTCCACACCAAACCTGGAATGAGACTGAGATTGATGAAAAAACCACATGTGTGGATTAGAAAAACCACGAGGATCCACACATTTAACACAGTGTCTTTATTTAGAGTCTATATAAGACCATTTACAGACATGTTTTCACATCTAATGCACTAACACCTAGGGAGATTTAATGTCCATATTTGGGTCCTATTTTTGGACCTAATATTTGATTAAAAATTCATTAATTATGGGATGGCTCAGAGTAAGAGGATATTTTTTTTGCATTTATCTGAGGTCATCATTAGGTCCATCCTGGGGGTAAATATGTCTGCATTTACCTTTTATTATTGGGTCTAAAAAGCTGGAAAAGTCCCAGATACTAAAATAAACACAGTTTTTTAGAAGCACCCATTTATAAATGCAAAAAAAAGCAGGCATTATACTGTTGAAGTTGCACTTATTTTTCTTGAGAAATTTTAGATTGTTTACATTTGTTCAGGTTATTCACATTTTATTATAACATTTTATTTTTTTCACATTAAACCAAGGAGAACATTTGGAGTCCTCTTTATTTATGGTTATTATGATATTATTTTACTTGAGGCCACATTGAGTAATTGAATTTCATTCATAGAGCGGTTTTCACTGGCAGAGAGCCACAAAGTGCTTCACAGTACAAAATCTAATTAAAATACAATACAATAAATACATTAAATTAAGCTGTTTGTGGCCCCTGAACTTCCTTGACTGTTAATATTTTCAGTGTAATCATCCCACAGGCTGGATTGGACCATTTGATGGGCCGGTTTTGGCCTGCAGGCCTTATGTTTGACACCTGTAGCCTAAAGGGAAGGGATTTATGAATTAAGAGGACAATTTAACTTCAAAACCTTAAAAGTCAGAACAACAAGAAAATGTTTTTGTGTTCAGTATGTGGAGTAAAATTAGGGAACAGGTTGAAGGAGGAGCTCAGAGAATATTAATATGATCAAATTAAACAATAACAAGCATAAAAATGAACAAAAATGTAAGGCATTAACAAAATGATGTTAAAATTGTGCTTTCTTCTCTTTAGACATTTCCACTTGTTCATATTTGTTTGTTTTTTACCTCCGCCAAGGAGGTTATGTTTTTGTTGGCGTTGGTTTGTGTGTTTGTCTGTCTGTTTGTCTGTTTGTGAGCAAGATAACTCAAAAAGTTATGGATGGATTTGGATGAAAATTTCAGGAAATGTTGATACTGGCACAAGGAAGAAGTGGGGATGGGGGTGAGGGGGCACTGATCTGCCTTGGCGGAGGTCTGCGCTCTACGAGTGCTTTTCTAGAAAAGACAGGGCAGACCTCCGCCAAGGCAGATCAGTGGCCCCCCCACCCCCAATCACCACGATAATTGAATCATTTGTTCCTTGTGTCAGTATCAACATTTCCTGAAATTTTCATCCAAATCCGGGGCACTGATCTGCCTTGGCGGAGGTCTGCGCTCTCCGAGTGCTTCTAGTTTGTTTATAGTTTCTAAATGTAAACATTGTCATACAAATTTCCTTTTTTTTTTACTCTAAAACAAAGAGAAACATTTGCATTTGTTATTATTTATAGGTTATTATTAGTATTAGTATTTTACTGGTCTGACCCACTTCAGACCATATTTGTCTGTATGTCCTGAACTAAAATGATTTTAATATTCTTTATTGTTAATATCTTCAATGTAAGTTTTGCATAAATTTTTTCATAAATTCTTCCCCCGGGCTGGACTGGACCCTCTGGTGGGCTGGTTTTGGCCCCTTGGCTGTATGTTTGACCTTGTGTTGTCGTGTGGACGGTGATATTTTGTAAAATGAAAGCAGTGTGGACATGGCACCGGCTGTTTTCTTAATTTTACTTCTTTATTTGATCATCACAGGTTCTGATTGTGAAGGATTCCCTGCTTTTTTAAACACTGTTTTAGTCATCACATCCTCATTCTCTATCTATGTCAGTGGTCCCCCCCATTTTTTTGCGACTGGGGGGGGGGTAGGTGTTATAGACTCTCCCTTATCTCATCATTATCCTCCTTGTCCCATCCATCCCACCTCCAAAACAAGTTCAGTGGGGGCAGGGGGGGTAGTGACGGGGGGGTCATGACGGACATTGCCACCAAAGACCGGGGGGGTAGCTCAATACAGGACTGTTGACATAACATGGTGCTTGATATTGAGACTTATACAGATTAACGCCCCCATTTTGGTCTCAGCTCTCTGGTTCCAAACGCCCCCCCACAGTGTCCCAACGCCCCCTGGGGGTGGTACCGCCCCCGTTGACAAACACTGTTCTATGTCCTTTCTCTCTTGTCACATCTTGTCTACACTTTTTGTATTGTTTTCCATCTTTTACTTGTTTTATTGTCAGCTGTAATAGCCGTAACAGTGACTTGGCATTTATCATGATAATCACTGACATCAACTATTATAGATTTATCTCCCAGCTCTTGCCTCAAGTGCCTTTTGAAAATGAACGGTTGTCCTTTAAACACACATTTTTATCAGGTACTGGCTCATGCACATGGTGTTGTGATAAAGATGTGCATGATAGGAGCTCCAACAGCATGCATTCACAAGATCAGATGTCCAATTTGTATGTTTGGAAGAAATGGAAGGCTCAACGTGATATCATGGCTCACAGAAATACTCACACCACTTTAAACTGGCGTGTTATCTGTACACATTACAAGCTTTCCGCATGTATGTTCACGCCACATCAAATACCACACACCGAGGGTTAGGGTTGAGGTTATGTGATCTGGAGATGTTGGCGAAAATTGACACAAATCGATCAAACGGCGTTGAATAACACATGAAAGGTCATAAATGCGTACATATTACACGCCAAATGCCATAAAAACTGGTGTGACATACAACAAGCGGACAGAGACAGAAGGTCAGCCGCATGCTGATTGGTTGAGCAATCCATGTGACTACGCGCTTCCATACCGTTTATATACATGAACAGTTTGAGTCAGACAGTGAAACTGAATAAAACTGTCCACACAGACTCTTTTGATTGAAACTAATGCTCCGACTAAATATAGCTTGTTGTTTATTTGCTTGGTTTCTTCATTTTCTCAACAATAAACTCAACCAGGATAAATAAGTTTTTTTCCCTTATCTGTTTCTCATGTATAGAAGTTGTGGTTCGAGCTAGGGATGTAACCATATGAAAATTTCATATCACGGTTATTGTGACCAAAATTATCACAGTTTTCATTATTATCACGGTATTATTATGTTTTTGCCGGCGTTGGTTTGTCTGTCTGTCCGTGTGCAAGATAACTCAAAAAGTTATGGATGGATTTGGATGAAAATTTCAGGAAATGTTGATACTGGCACAAGGAACAAATGATTAAATTTTGGTGGTGATCATGGGGGGGGGGGGCACTGATCTGCCTTGGCGGAGGTCTGTGCTTTCTTGTGCTTTTCTAGTTGACATTGTGCTCAAAAAGTACTTATGCACATACTAAAATAATTTAACCAAGTTGTATTAAAAAATAAATAAATAAATAGAATTAAATAATCGGCACAATGTACCTTCTGTTGGCAGAAACATTCAAATATTAACCTTTTGTGGTCTGAGGCCGTTTTTCAGTACTTCTGATTTTGCCTTTATATACTATATAAACAAATGTTTACTATACCCATGTTTGGTGTCTTTTTTTTCAGCACAACTTCATCTATATCATCTGCCTATTATTTTTTTCCACTTAACCTACTATATCAACATAAAAGGCCAGAAAACCAACCAAAAAAAAAATTAAATCTGATTTGAAAAATGTATATACTTTATTGCATAAATAACACAAAGATGCTTAACGAACCTTTTCAAAGACTTTAAAAGTGAATATTGGTTCCAAATATTTGGTATATAAAATTAAAATTGTAATAAATTAAGACTATACTCAAATATTTGACATAAAAGCAGATCTTTACATAGGGTTTTTTCCGCTAAATGTGCGGTAATCAAACACGGTTCTCATGATAATTAGAATTTTAACGATAACACTAACCATTGCAATTTTACCGCAGTTTATTGTTTTACCGGTAATCGTTACATCCCTATTCTGAGTTGATGCGATGGATGTATTAAAATGGACATCCACAGTCAAATGTCCATATTATAGTATTATAGGATATCTACTATTGTTCCTGCATGCACATCTATCTGATCACACAGCTAACATACAGGTGACACAGGGTGGTAGAGAAAACTGGAGTTGTCTGTTTCTGTCACTGTGGTCATGTTCACTCTGTAAACCAGGGGTGTCAAACTCATTTTAGTTCAGGGGCCACATTAAGCCGAATTTGATCTGAAGTGGGCCGGACCAGTGAAATAATAACACAATAATATATAAATAATGTCAACTCCAAATTTCCTCTCTGTTTTAGAGTGAAAAAAGTAAAATTATGTGATGAAAATGTTTATATCTACCAACTATCCTTTAAAACATGAGTGTTAAACTCATTTTAGTTCAGAAGCCAAATTCAGCCAAATTTGGTTTGAAATGGGTCTGACCAGTAAAATAATACATAATAATACATAAATAATGTCAACTCCGAACTTTCCTTACATGATGAAAAAGTTTACATCTATAAACTGTTCTTTAAACAATGTGAATAACATGAACAAAATTTTGTGAA